>NW_027445958.1:83425-141917 GCF_038048845.1 Mixophyes fleayi
TCGCCGTCAACCAGGGCTCCTTGCTGAACTCCGGCAGGAGATTATAAGAAGTGAGTTCTGTATTAATCGCAAAAACCATATGTACACATATATATTTGCTATATGTTTGTAAATATGTTCACCCTAATCACCTGACATGGCCTACATAACAATGTGCAAGCACACTATAAAGGACATGCCCCTTCCAGTGCACCCAAAATGCTTTGCCTCCTGTCTCCTACATTTGTCTGCTGACAATTTACTGACCGAAATGTTTTATTGTGAAAAATCTCAACATTAAGGGTGGGTTTTGGAAACAGCCATTCTAACTCTTGACCCGTGTGCTGTAACTTGCTGGTCTTACCTTAAATAGATTTTGTAGTGGCAGATGTGTTGTCATTATTCGGCAAAAATTTAAAAGGCCGAGGTTTCAAATTCCAAACACCTTAATGTATAGACTCATTTTTAAAAAATCCCATAAGATGCAAACAGATTACAGAGTGTACTAGATATAGCAAAATAATCTTTATTTACCTGCCTATTTAGAGATTTTTAGACTGTGAGGTAGTCCCAACAAAGGGTGATTTCCAAAATATACTCAACGTTCAAATATTTTGAGATCCAAACACTAATTCAGTGGTCCTGTAAAGAGATAACTAATTGACATCATTACCAGCCCCATGGGAGTTTGCTGACATAAATTTACCAACATTAAGAAAAATACTAGTGGCAATTTTTTTAAAAAAAACAAAAACCCGGCCAGTAGTATGTTTGGGGAGTGTGGTAGACAAGACATGCAAATATGGAGTAAGGCGGCAAACTACACACATATTAAACAATAATCAGGGACTTGAACTCATGACCCCAGTGCTGTGAGAGCAAAGTGCTGACCACAAGGCCAGTGCGAATTTCCACATCTCTATGGAAAAGATAAACATTTGTGACAGGTCATGTGAAATGGTTTGTGTTCATCATGTTTATCTCCTTGCTTTGTTAGTAGCTGGCAATGCAAAGTTTATTAAACATGTATGATCACCTGATTGTGAGAATACTATCAGTTTTTTAAGCTGGTGATTGTGTTAACATGTCCTTTTTGTTTAATTTCCTTTTTCCCAACAGACCGGGCACGCTGGGAACGGCGGCAACGCCGCCGAGCAGTGGTAGAGGCCCAGGCAGCAGAGGAGGAGGAGGAGGAGGAGGAGGAGGCTGCGGTAGGGGGTGCCAGTGGCAGCAGAGGAGGAGGAGGAGGAGCAGAAGCAGGAGGAGGCGATGGGGGTGCCAGTGGCAGCAGAGGAGGAGGAGGAGGAGCAGGAGGAGGCGGTGGGGGTGCCAGTGGCAGCAGAGGAGGAGGAGGGAGCAGGAGGAGGCGGTGGGGGTGCCAGTGGCAGCAGAGGAGGAGGAGGTGGCCAACCAACAGTGCCAGCCGCAGCCGCAGGAGGAGGAGGTGGTGGGAGTGGCAGTGGCAGCGGTGCAGGAGGAGGAGCTGGCTGACCCGGAGGGGCAGCAATTGTGTCACTCCACATTGAACAGCCAAGAGTCAGTGGAGTTTGATGATAGTAAGTGTTTGCAATAAGTTATGGATATAATTTGATAATATTGAGATGTGCATTATACTGGAACATAATCCCTGCGGTGACATGTTGATTAAATGGTGGCTTAAATGCCACAGGTTGAACACTTATAATATCTGCCTTTAAATTTTAGGCCCATTAAACACTCAAACCACAGCCATAGCCATCTTAACACGCAGGGCATTGGCAAAAAAAATGTGGCGCTAGCCTGGTCAACTCGTCAGTATATTAATGACTTGTTTAGAAATTCTAATATACACCAAATGCTTTGGAATTCCTGTGAGTGATTGTATAGGTAGTGGCCCATGTAGTGCTTTGACCTGGGGCCAATAATGCTGGATAAGACAACCCTGTCCATGGCCCTCTCCCCGTGGCTCACCAGAATTTAGTACATTGATTCAAATGCCTTCTCAATGTCTAATGTGCGTGCAAATGGTTTTGTTGCCAGAGGCCTAACATTTGAAAGTAATGTAACAGTAAACATCTCTAGTAAATCCTGTCTGTTTGATGAAATATGTATACATGTATGTAATGTTTATTTTCTGATTTCTTTCAGCAACCACGGAGGAAGCTGGCAATTGGCCTTCACCACCACCCACCACAGCAGAACTTATGGCCCACATTGGTCAAATTGTGGAGGACCTGGAAGGGCTCCACCAACATATTGGGAATATTATTGCCAATCTTAGGTTCAAATTGGCCTACTGGGCCTCATTTCAATAGTAATTTTTTGTTTAATGTTTTTGTAGTGTACAGATTTATATGTAAATAGTTTTTAAACATTGTTGCGTTTTAAAAATATATAAGTTTATAAAAAAACAAACCTTGGTGTGTGTGTCTTTATTCATCTCATTACACAACATGTGGGTATATATAATAATCCGAAAAGAGTAAGGAAGAAAGATGATTTTCTTATAACATCATTTCTATAGCACACAAGGATTTCTTTAGCTGTTTGCATGTAATCCAAAAGTAACATGTGCCCCCCACGAACAAGCTACCCCTATAAGAGGTATTGCATCTGTAGGCCCTGTGTGCAAGATAAATTCCCCAAAGTCAAATGCCCTAGCTAGTTACCAATTTCCCCAAATACATATGTCATTGTAGTGATAGTCCAAGGTTACATTCAAGTAACAGAGCAAAGCCAGTCACACATTGAAGAGAGCCTCGAAAGTGTACCCAGAAGTGGCGTCAGTGGTGTAAGGCAGAAGTGCAAGCGAGGCAAAGGACCATGGTACTGGAGTGTGGAGAGCGGCCTGTTTGGATAAAGCTGAGTACATGACATAACGTGTATGCCGTGGATCCAGATGAAAGTCTATTTGCTGACAATGTTGCATTTAACTCCAAGGAAGCTGTCACCTACAACACCCCCCCTCTTAGTCCATTCAGAATACTCAATGTCAGCATGCACCTAATAATGTGCATGTGAAGTATAGACTGTGAGTCTTCTGGGATTTTCCCTCCAAATAAAGATTTACTTTCAATACAGTATAAATCAGAGGGCATATTTTACAATATGGTTGAGCGTGTATAACAAATCCAAATAAAATAAAAAAAACATGGTGTCACATTTCTTGTTAGCATAATGATTCCAGTCCACACATTAGTTATGGGTATGCTTGGTATTTGAACTCATGTCTGCTGTGCTGTGAGTCCAAAGTGCTAACCAGTGAGCTACCTGTGAGATAGGTATTTTGTGAGTAATTTGTGTGAATAATTAAGTGTAGTATTAAGTGTGAGGTGTCTGTGTAGCATGCATGCTGTATTGTTGGTGTTGTCTGTGTTGTCTGTGTTGTCTGTGTTTTATTACATCTGAGGTTAGGCTAGTGGGTAGCTGTCCCACTTTGCAAACAGTCAATTCTGAGTTTTAATCCACACAGAAACCCTTCCTCTGTGTGGCGGTTGTATACACTCTTGTGTGTATCCTTTATGGAAGAGTACGCTGTGCATTTTGCTGAAAAGCCAAGATTTATTTACAGCACATACATTTTGATACATTCGTTATTCATGTGTTTTTAATGTAGCCATTGTCCATGCATTTTGCGCACTATACGGCGACTTGAAATCCTAAACACAGAAAGATCGTCAAGAATGTGTTTGTTAACAGTGTGTATTACACTAATTATTAGCAAAGGAAAAACAAGGTTGAGAGTGTTCCAGATTATTGTTAATTGACAGTGATTAATGAGTAAAGAGCTATCTTGTAAAAATAAGCCCCAGGCATGTTTGTTGTGTTGTATATAAATAAACTGTTGGCCCCTCCCACAGTGGGCGTGAAGTATGCATTGTTTAGCTTGCCGTCAATCAGTTGCGAGCCGTCGCTTATGCGTGTAGAATGTTTAAAGATCCGCAGGTGGGTGTGTTTTCTAACGTTTGCACTGCTTATTTGCGTCACTTAGTTGTAGTGGACCACAAGGGGGTGTGTTTTTGCTGTTTGAGGTGCTTATTTCACGCGCAAATTGGTTTGCGTCACTCAAAGTATGCATCGCAGATGCGTATGCGTTTGCGTACCTTGATGAATCGGGCCCTCTGTGAGTTGATATCCAGGAATAAGCAGAGCTGAGTTGAGCTGCTTTAAATGATGGCAACTCTAGGCCTGATTCATCAAGGTACGCAAACGCATACGCATCTGCGTTGCATACTTTGAGTGACGCAATCACTTACGCAAGTGAAATAGGCACCTCAAACAGCAAAAACACACCCTCCTGTGGTCCTCTACACTTAAGGGATGGAAATAAGCAGTGCAAACGCTATAAAACACACCCACCTGCGGATCTTTAAACATGGTACAAGCACAAGCGACGGATCTCATCCTATTGACGGGAAGCTAAGCAATGTATACGTCATGCCCACTGTGGTCGGGACATGAATAATTTGTTTACACAGAACACGACACAATTGCCTGGGGCTTATTTTTACGGGATAGCTCTTTAATCATTATTCACTGCCAAATAACAATGATGTGGAACACTCTGAACGTTGGTTTTGCTTTGCTATTAGTTAGTGTGATACACACTTTTAACTGAAACACACATGGCCTTTCTGTGTTTTGGATATAACATCGACGTATAGTATGCAAAATGCATGGATATGGCTACCTTAAAAGCACATACATAATGACTCGATAAAAATGTATATGTATGTTGTACTAGAAATCCATCTGGCTTTTCAGGAAAATGCATAGCATACTCTTCCATAAAGGATACACACACACACAAAAAAGAGTGTATACAATATCCACACAGATTAAGGGTGTCAGTCTGGATTAGAATTTATGACTGTCTTTATGGGAAGTGGGAGAGCTACCCACTAGGCCAACCTGAAATGTGAAAAAACACAGACAACACCAACAATACAGCATGCGTGCTACACAGGCAAATAACAATTGTCGAAGTCGTATAATTGGATGAACGAAAGTATATTGGTAAATATTGTTTTGCCGTGCGATTGCGATTCGTACGCCACGTAACACAGATCCGTACGCCACCTAACATAGAGCGTGGGCACGGTAAAATACGCACATACACACTCGCATTACATCATTTAGTTATTTATATAATTCATATTCATGCTAGTCCGTTACACTGTAATTTATGAGCAGATAGTATTTGGTTTATTATTAGTTTACATAATATGATTATATGTACACTTCAGTGATATTTAAGGTTCAGCTTATAGGAAAGGTGTAATGTCTAATATCATATTAATCCCCTTTACATCAGCAGCTGTTCGGTGCATTCGGCGAAGAGATCGCACATTGCATACTCTAGTTATTGATGTTAGGGAATAAACCTTTAATATGATATTAACTGTCAAATGCAAATGGACTGATTGTACTTGGAGTTTGGCAGGAAGAACAGAGCAGTTTGGCGGGAAGAACAGAAGAGAGACCCCCACCTTTGGATTCCTTAGATTGAATCAGCCTATGATGTGTAACTCCCTGCACCCTCCTGATGCCTGGAGCAATAGAAGCAAGCTATACCACCTGCATTGTTTCACTGTATCTCTGTTTGCATATAAGCAGTAGCTCTCCTGCAGTGTTCAGTCTACTCTGACCACAGTTATCTAAACAGATATACTGTACACTGGGACCCGTGGAAGCGCAGCGATTGCAGCGGTATGTATTTATCTTTTAGTATTGGCTGTACTGTACTGTATTATATTACAATCATGTATTGAATTGTTAACTTGTTACATCTGCTAAAATCGCTTGGGCAATGCTTATTTGAAAACGATACAATTACTTTAATAATTTAATAGTACTCCTCATTATTCACACAAATTACTCATGAAATAACAATCTCACAGGTAGCTCACTGGTCAGCACTTTGGACTCACAACACAGCAGCCATGAGTTCAAATAGCAAGCATACCCATAACTAATGTGTGGACTGGAGTCTTTATCCTAACAAGAAATGCAGGAATGTGACACAATGGTTTCATTTTTGATTTGTTATACACGCTCAACCATATTGTAAAATATGCCCTCTGATTTATCCTGTATTGTAAGAAAATAATTTTTTGGAGGGAAATTCTGAAAAGCCTCACTGCCTACACTTCACATGCACATTATTAGGTGCATGCTGACATTGATTATTCTGAATGGACTAAGGGGGGGAGGGTTGTAGGGGACAGCTTCCTTGGAGTTAAATGCAACATTGTCAGCAAACAGACTTTCATCAGGATCCACGGTGTACACGTTATGTCATGTACTCAGCTTTATCCAACAGGCCTCTCTCCACGCTCCAGTACCATGTAGCTTTGCATCGCTTGCACTTCTGCCTTACACTACTGATGCCACTTCTGGGTACACTTTTGATGTTCTCTTTAATGTGTGACTGGCTTTGCTCTGACACTTGAACGTAACCTTGGACTATCAATACAATGACACATGATGTGGGGAAATTGGTAACTAGCTAGGGCGTTTGACCTTTTGGACTTTATCTTGCACACAGGGCCTACAGATGCAATACCTCTTATAGGGGTGGCTTGTTGATGGAGGGCACATGTTCCTTTTGGATTACATGCAAAGAGCAAATCATAATCTTTTCTGCTAGCGAAATAATGATGGACTTCTAAACAAACCATCTTATTTCAATGTTAATTTTTTTGGATTATTATATACAATCTCTTTTGTCCTTACACCCACATGTAGAATAATTAGATGAATAAAGACACACACCAAGGTTGTTTTTAGTGAAACTTATATAATTTTTTAGATATTAACAAATAGAAACATCTCTGTACATTACTGGTTACAACTATTTACATAAAAAACAAAAAAACAAAAACAAAAACAAACTAATCATAAAATGTACACCAATATGCCATTTTGGCCTCAAGCTCCTCCATACATGTTTGTTGCTCTTTTTGGAGCTGTTTTATTTTTTCCAACGATGCCGAAATGTCTGCCCTCATCTCAGACAAGGTTGGTGGGGGAGGCCAATTTTCAGCTTCCTCCATGTGTGCTGAAAGAAATCAGAAAAAAACCATTGAATACATGTATACCTATTTTGTCAAACAGACAGGATTTACTAGAGATGTCTACTGTTACATTACTTTCAAATGTTAGGCCAATAGGTACAAATGCATTGGCCGCACAATAGACGTTGATAAGGCTTTGGTGTTGCATTTGGATAGATGTTCTACATTCTGGTGTGGCCCGGGGGGAGAGGGGGGTGGACAGGGTGATCTTAACAGCATTATAGGCCCCAAGGCAAAGCCACTATCTATACAACCACTCACAAGAAGTTACAATAATTTGGTTTAGATTTGAAGTAAAAAAAAAACATTCATATACTGACAAGTTGACAAGGCTATTGGGCACATTTGTATTGCCCAGCCCTGCGTGCCCATGTGTTATGATGGCTCTGGTTGTGGTTTGAGTGGTTAAAGAAATTTACCTTTGTTGGGCCATTTAAACCTGTGACATTTACGTCACCATTTAGGCAACATGTGTGACAGCAGGGATTTTTTTCAAGGATAATGGACATCTCAATGCTATCCAATTATGGCCTCTGCCTCTTGGCTGGTCGATGCTGCCTCCTCCGGACTCTCTATAGTCAGCAAAAGACCTGCCATTTCTACTGTAGATAAAAATGCTAAAGTCTTTTGCTGACTATAGCAGTGTGCTGGGGAAAATGTTGTGTGTTTGTTCCTTTTAGGATAACCCCACCCTTTCAAGCACCTGCTATAGCCTATAAATTGATTGAGCAGCTTCCACTTCTGTATTTGTCTGAGAGGCATGTTGGTGTCAGTAGCTGAGAGGGGGTACTAGCACTGAATTGCTGTTTGGAGGCTTCTGAGGTACCTCTTTGGTAAGTTAGCTCTCAATTTAAAAACACATATGTATGGCCCAAATATATGGGACTCTCACTGTTTAGAGTTAGGACCACCCTATTAGCAAAAGCGCCTTGGTGTGGCGGGTGGATTTAACATACATTTGCAAATGTGTGCAACTAAGACTTTTGCATTTTTATCTACAGTAGAAAGGGCAGGTCTTTTGCTGGCTATAGCAGTGTGCTGGTGGAAAATTTTGTGTGTTTGTTCCTTTTAGGATAACCCCACCCTTTCAAGCACCTGCTATAGCTTATAAATTGATTGAGCAGCTTCCACTTCTGTATTTGTCTGAGAGGCATGTGTAACAGATTCTGGATACTTCTACTACTAATCTTGATTAGCGCTGGCTTACCTGAGGTGCGGAGTCTAACGATCTCCCCGGTGTTCACCAAGAACCACCGCAAGGCGGGGTGGGCTCCGCTGCCAGGAGTCGCAGGTCGCGGTCCTCAGGTTCGCCCAAAGATGTAGTACAGCGGAGTGGAGCAGAGGTTGTGGAGTCAGACAAGCAGGTTCGGTACACAGGAATGGAGTCAGGCAGAATCAGGAGGCAACTCAGAGTCAACAAGCCAGGTTCGGTACACGGGTCACAAGAACAGAGGAATGGTCAGCAAGCCGGGTCGGTACACAGGGATAAGAGAGCCAGAGTAGTCAAACAGGCAGAGATCAGCACACAGGAAGACACAGGAGACTGGAAGACACAGCAATCCACGAAGCACAGGAGCCAGGAACAGGTAAGTGTTGCTCTGACACTCAGCGAGTGTCAGAGTGAGGTTTTTATCCTGACAGGGATTCAAAATCCCCGCCTCTAGGTTGAATTCATGTGACCGCCTCCAGGTGCGGTCACGTGGTCTTGGATGCGGAAGTGCGGCTTCCGGAGCGGCGGGGTAAGTCTGTTACAGTACCCCCTGCCATAAAGGTGGACTCCGAACACAAAGGAGGAGTTCTAGATGAGGTGGAGAATCTGTTGGTTACCATTGCTTTTAACAAGGAGACATGAAAAACATTGGGTATGCGTAAAGAGGGAGGCAGACTCAATCTAAAGGCTACGGGATTAATAATCTCAGAAATAGCGAATGGGCCAATGAATTTGGGAGCAAATTTTTTACTGGGAACCTTTAAACGAATGTTTTGGGTGGATAGCCATACCCTGTCACCAACTGAAAAACTTGGGGTCACTCTCCTCCTTTTATCGTAGAATTTTTTGGAACTAGTGGTTGCTTTCTTTAGATTTATCTTGGTTTGTTCCCAAATAGCGGAGAAGTTACGAAACAGAGGGTCCACCGCCTGAACTTCAGAAGATGTGATTTGCAAAAAGGTGGGTAGTCTAGGATGGCAGCCATAAAGAACAAAAAAGGGGGAGTTAGAGATGGCCTCATGGAAATGGTTGTTATGGGCGAACTCGGCCCAAGGGAGAAGGTCCACCCAGGTATCTTGGTTACTAGAGATAAATATTCTTAGAAACTTCTCTAATTCTTGGTTAGTTCTCTCTGTAGACCCATTTGACTGGGGATGATATGCGGAAGAGAAGTCAAGCTTAATTCCGGACTTATTGCAAAAAGACCTCCAAAATTTTGATATGAACTGTGATCCACCATCGGAAACAATATATTGAGGACAGCCATGGAGGCGAAATATTTCTTTAATAAAAATATCGGCTAAGGAGGAGGAAGAAGGAAGGCCTTTAAGAGCAATAAAGTGGGCTGTTTTAGAAAAGGGATCCGTGACCATTAGCACCACAGTACAGGATTTGGAAGGAGGAAGGTCTGTGATAAAGTCCATTGATATCTGTGACCACGGGTAATCAGGAATGGGTAATGGGAGCAAACATCCATAAGGCTTTTTCCTAGAGGTCTTGTGTTGAGCACATTTGGAACAAGCAGAAACAAATCTCCTCACATCGTCCAGTAAAGAAGGCCGCCAGTAACTTCGGGACAACAAGTCCCAGGTCTTGCGGATGCCGGCATGCCCAGAGAAGAGAGAGTGATGAGCCCAGCTAAGGAGTTGAGTGCGTAGACTTGGCAAGATGAATGTTTTGCCCGGAGGACAACCCTTGTTCAGGTGTGTAGTTGCCAATACTTGGCAGGGGTCTACAATGAAATTATTGTCTTCCAAGGGTTCCATGTCGGCGGGATCAAAAGAGCGAGATAAGGCGTCTGCCTTCGTATTCTTGGATCCAGAGTGAAAGGTGACGTTGAAATCAAAGCGTGAGAAGAATAAGGACCACCTTGCTTGCCGAGGGTTTAGACATCGGGCAGTACGTAAGTAAAGCAAATTCTTGTGGTCGGTATATATGGTGATTGGAAATTGCGCCCCTTCTAGTAGATGTCTCCATTCGGAGAGAGCCAGCTTGATGGCCAGGAGCTCTTTGTCGCCAATCCCATAATTCCTCTCAGCAGGTAACAAGCAACGGGAAAAGAATCCGCAGGGATGAAGTTTGCCAGAAGGGCTTTGTTGTGACAGTACGGCTCAAGTACCAACGGAAGAGGCATCTACCTCCAGGACAAACGGACGTGAACAATCCGGTTTGAAGAATGGGTGCAGATGAGAAGAGAGACTTTAATAATATAAAGGCTTGGATAGCCTCAGTGGACCATATACTAGCATCAGCAGATTTATGGATCAATGCCGTGATGGGAGCCACAAGAGAAGAATAACTTTTGATAAATTGACGATAATAATTGGAGAATCCTAAGAAGCGTTGGGTGGCCTTAAGACCAGAAGGTTGGGGCCAGTCAAGTATGGCTTTCAATTTGGTGGGGTCCATCTGCAGACCGGTGCCAGAAATAATATATCCCAGGAAAGGAATTTGTTTCTGCTCGAAGGTGCATTTTTCTAATTTGCAAAACAGATGATTTTCCCGGATACGAGAGAGGACATCCAGTACATGATTGCGATGAGATACTAGATCTTGAGAAAAGATGAGGATGTCGTCCAAGTAGATGACTACGGATTGATACAAGAGGTCTTGAAAAAGCTCATTCATAAAGCCCTGAAAGATGGCCGGGGCATTACATAACCCAAAGGGCTTGACCAGGTACTCAAAGTGGCCGTCTCGGGTGTTGAACGCCGTTTTCCATTCATCCCCCTCCTTAATGCGTATGAGGTTATACGCTCCTCTGAGGTCAAATTTAGAGAAGATGGTGGCACCCTTAATCCGGTCAAACAATTCAGAAATCAGTGGCAGAGGATACCGATTTTTAACGGTAATGGCATTCAGGCCTCTGTAATCTATGCAAGGGCGGAGGCCCCCATCTTTCTTTTTTACGAAGAAGAAGCCAGCCCCAGCTGGGGAGGCAGACTTGCAGGATGAAGCCCCTTTTTAGATTTTCTTGGACGTACTCCTCCATGGCCTTAGACTCCGGGAGGGAAAGGGGGAAAACCCGGCCCCTGGGAATGGGTTTACCAGGTATCAAATCAATGCCACAATCCCAGATTCTGTGAGGAGGAAGTCTAGTGGCCTCTTGTTGACAAAAAACATCAGAGAAGGTTTGGTATGGTTCAGGCAAAAGAGTCACAGGAAATTCTTGGGAACGTCTGGGACTATTCGGAGGAACCACTTTCTGAAGGCAGTGAGAGAAGCAGGACTGTCCCCAGGACAATATGTGACCTGATTTCCAGTCTAAGGTGGGGGAGTGGAGACGAAGCCATGGAAGTCCTAGGATGACTGGGTTGGTAGATTTCTGAATTACTAGAAAATAAATCTTCTCCCGATGAAGCGCTCCTATCTGAAGCAGGAGGGGAATGGTGCGTACCAGAATGGACCCCTCAGGAATTCTTCCCCCATCAATGGCCATCAGAGAGATGGGTTGTTCCAAAGCTTGTATGGGAATAACGAATTGTTTAAATACTGCGGCAGAGATGAAATTTCCTGCGGCTCCGGAATCAAGAAGTGCCGACTGCGGGAAAGTTTTTTGTCCTAACTGAAGGGAAATGGGAATAGACAGGCAGTCATTACTACCAGGAACTGACTGACACTGAGAGAAGAGACCCAACTATACAGCTCCTGAACTCGTTAGGCCCTGTCGTTTCCCGGGCGTTTAGAACAAGAACTCAAAAGATGGCCGCCCTCCCCACAATATAAACACAACTTGTTCCGAAATCTCCTCTCCTTTTCTACGGCTGACAGGCGGGTCCTCCCCAGTTTCATGGGCTCCTCTGGATGAAGAACAGGGGTTTGGAAGTTGGGGGCCAACCGAATCATACTACGCCGAGATTGTTCCTTCTCGGAATTACGTTCCTTAAAACGCAAATCAACCTTGACACAGAGAGAGATAATATCATCCAAAGACGTAGGGAGTTCCTGAGATACCAGCTCGTCTTTGATCCGGTCTGAAAGGCCCTGCCAGAACATAGCTACTAGGGCCTCATCGTTCCAGCTAAGTTCAGAGGCCATAGTTCTGAAGTGGACCGCATACTGTCCCACAGACTGGTTTCCCTGGCGAAGACGTAATAAGCCGGAAGCGGCATTGGACACCCTTCCTTGCTCATCAAATATTTTCTTGAAAGTGGACAAAAAGACGCTGAAGTTATATAGAATGGGATCATCCCTCTCCCATAAAGGGGAAGCCCATGCTAAGGCTTGACCGGACAATAAAGAAATCACATAGGCCACTTTCGTTTTTTCGGAAGGGAAGTTCCCTGGTAATAGCTCGAATTGTATGGAGCATTGATTTAAAAATCCTCTGCAATATTTGGGGTCCCAATCGAACTTGGGTGGGTTAGGTATCCATAACTGCGAGGAAGAAGCTGCTGCTACGGCCTGAGGTTCAGGGGCCACTGCCGGCCCAGGTGGTCCACCAGCCACTAGGGTGTTCTGGACAACATCCAACCGGGTAGATAGACTATTGAGGAATTTTAAAAGTTGCTCTTGGTTAGCCTCTTGCTTATCCATCCTTCCCACTAAATGTTCCAACAGATCTTTAGCTGCGGCATCCATGGTCAGAGCAAACTGTAACAGATTCTGGATACTTCTACTACTAATCTTGATTAGCGCTGGCTTACCTGAGGTGCGGAGTCTAACGATCTCCCCGGTGTTCACCATGAACCGCCGCAAGGTGGGGTGGGCTTCGCTGCCAGGAGTCGCAGGTCGCAGTCCTCAGGTTCGCCCTTAAGAGGTAGTACAGCGGAGTGGAGCGGAGGTTGCAGAGTCAGACAAGCCGGTTCGGTACACAGGAATGGAGTCAGGCAGAATCAGGAGGCAACTCAGAGTCAACAAGCCAGGTTCGGTACACGGGTCACAAGAACAGAGGAATGGTCAGCAAGCTGGGTCGGTACACAGGGATAGGAGAGCCAGAGTAGTCAAACAGGCAGAGATCAGCACACAGGAAGACACAGGAGACTGGAAGACACAGCAATCCACGAAGCACAGGAGCCAGGAACAGGTAAGTGTTGCTCTGACACTCAGCGAGTGTCAGAGTAAGGTTTTTATCCTGCCAGGGATTCAAAATCCCCGCCTCTGGGTTGAGGTCATGTGACCGCCTCCGGGTGCGGTCACGTGGTCTTGGATGCGGAAGTGCGGCTTCCGGAGCGGCAGGGTAAGTCCGTTAAAGCATGTTGGTGTCAGTAGCTGAGAGGGGGTACTAGCACTGAATTGCTGTTTGGAGGCTTCTGGGGTACCTCTTTGGTAAGTTAGCTCTTAATTTAAAAACACATATGTATGGCTCAAATATATGGGACTCTCACTGTTTTATGTTAGGACCACCCTATTAGCAAAAGCGCCTTGGTGTGGCGGGTGGCTTTAACATACATTTGCAAATGTGTGCAACTAAGACTTTTGCATTTTTATCTACAGTAGAAATGGCAGGTCTTTTGCAGGCTATAGCAGTGTGCTGGGGGAAAATGTTGTGTGTTTGTTCCTTTTAGGATAACCCCACCCTTTCAAGCACCTGCTATAGCCTATAAATTGATTGAGCAGCTTCCACTTCTGTATTTGTCTGAGAGGCATGTTGGTGTCAGTAGCTGAGAGGCGGTACTAGCACTGAATTGCTGTTTGGAGGCTTCTGGGGTACCTCTTTGGTAAGTTAGCTCTCAATTTAAAAACACATATGTATGGCCCAAATATATGGGACTCTCACTGTTTAGAGTTAGGACCACCCTATTAGCAAAAGCGCTTTGGTGTGGCGGGTGGCTTCAACATACATTTGCAAATTTGTGCAACTAAGACTTTTGCATTTTTATCTATAGTAGAAATGGCAGGTCTTTTGCTGGCTATAGCAGTGTGCTGGGGGAAAATTTTGTATATTTTCAAACATATAGCAAAGATATATGTGTACACGTGTTTTGGGCGATTGATAGAGAACTCACTTCTAATTATCTCCGCACGTAGCTCCTGGAGCAGCTGGGGCTGACGCCGGTGGAGATCACTTCCTGGAACAGCTGGACCACTGTGAGGATATTATTATACCGCAGCCGGAGGTGTCTGCGGACACTCTGGTATGCCCGCAGCTTGATCTCATTGGACACATAGCGTCCAGAGGGCACATTGTCTATTCCTTCCGTCAGCACACAGAGCATACGGCGCGAAAAGATAGCTGCCCTCATCTTTTTTATCAAAAGAATACTCTGCAGTTCTCTGTGCTCTGATTGTTTTTTTGAGCACGTATGGGCGCGATCACGTCACACGCGGATCTTTCAGACAACTGTGTGTGTAATGGTTGCCTTCTCCTACCAAAAATATGGCGTCCGTCGCGGACTGTGTGTAGGTTCAATATAGGAGTGAGGAGCCAAGGGCAGGAGGGATACGCATTGTCTCCTCTGTAGGATGAGAGGAAAAACACAAGAAACTAAGATTAATACGATTTAAGAGTAAAACTAGACCTGCATAAAAAAATCAAAACATGCAACAATATGAGTCCTAACTTCGTTGTATGCTAAATAGTAAGGTTACAAAGTCCTAATACTGAATAATTACCATCCTATGCAAACTAACAATGCCTATTAATGGTGCCAAACCAAACGTCATTCAAGATTGTAGATTTACACTGTACACCAAACTAATACTTACACACCTGCCGGTGTACACTTTTCACAGGACACATACCCTTTACTATTAGGTCTGCTTCAGTAATAGGCCTACATTACCATTAAATATCAAATTAGTATAAACATTGATTAAAGTACTCTATAGTAGCGCCAACTATAAATACAAGGCACATGCACTATATAACACATTGTGTAACAGTAACATCTCAAGTACAATATTATCTTTATGAAATCTATCTTTGTCCTACATTGTTACTAACAATTTTTAGTTGACTTATCCATTATTTTCAAATAATTACCAAGAAGCCACACATCTCCGTGTGGTCTGACACCCCCTTGCCTCTGTTGCAATCTAGGCCACAACCATGAGTTACGAAATGCATAGGAGTCATGCATACTCCCCCCCACTTCGCAACCAGGTTACGAATCTGGAGAGACGGGTCACATATGGCCTGGACATTTATTGAGTGAAAATGCTTCCGGTTCATAAAAACCGAAGCCTCTTCACTCAACGGCACCAGTGCCACATGCGTCCCATCTACAGCCCCTATGACGTGCGGAAAGCCAGCTATGGTGGCAAACTGCTGCTTGATCCGCACAAGAGACTCCTCATCGAGTGGCTGATGGATAAATTGCCGGAGCCATGACAGAAACGCCCTCAGGACAACTTCCAACACACGGCTGAAGGTCGACTGGGACATACCTGCCGCGACCCCGACTGTGCACTGGAATGACCCAGTAGCACACAAGTGCAGTACCGCCACAAGTTTGGTCAAAGGTGGTACTGCTGTCGGGATGTTACGCATTGGCTCAAGGTCACACTGCACAATGCGCAGGGTGTCCAAGATCACATGTGGAGGAAGCCGATAGCGACAGACAACCTCCGCATCTGACATCCCAAAGAGGCTAACACATGTCCTGAAGATGCGCTCCCTCGGACAGCGACGTTGGTATAGTTGCTGGTTAGGATGGGGTCGAGGAGCAGGCCCCTCGTGAAACAGAATGTGGTCCAACTCCAGGAGTGCCTGTATGTGTTGCAAAAGCCAGAGTTTACTAACCAACACTTAGGTGAAACTTTTAAACTTTGCTTTTTCTTACTTTGACACAAATGAGACATCCAATACTTACAATGTAGTCGTTATTCATCCTAAAACTTTTTGGTTGAAAAGGACAGTCCATAAGGAACACAAAACCTATTCATTGACCAAACAGCACCTAATCATATAGAACCACCACCAAAGTGCATGCAAACATGATACTTGCCATAGCCATATAACCTTTTAAAAATCACATTAGTTACATTACAATTGTTCAGGTGGAATCCGTTTAAGATAGTGCAACACAAAATACAGAGTGTTACGGTTTTTGTTTTTTCTTTTCCAAACCAAAAAAAACAAAAAACAAGTGTTTGAAAACACACTAAAACACCACCTAAACCACAGCATGCCCCTTCTTACTGCAAATGTTTTCAAAAATTTGAATGTTATTACATTTATCACGTTTCTACTTACCGCACACACAGACAATATGGTGTCCTGATTACACCGATCACTCTCACAGCTCCAAATATGAACACAGATCAACACAGATCCAATATCTGTGGGGGAGGGTCAACAGGTAACAAATTAAGCCATGACAAGGTATAAGATTTAGGCAATTCACTACATTCTAGAGGTCTGTATGCAATCCCGCCTCTAAGTATACACAGTGGCCTAAACATTCAAACTCCGCAGCTAACCAAACACTTTACCACTAACCTTCAACATAAAAACCACTACCACAGTACATTAAGCCCTTTCAGCAGCAATTGAGGTTTCTAGCTCACCAACACCAACCAATGCTTTGCTAAATATTTAAACATACTGAGGGCTGAGCAAGGTACAGCAGTAAACAGCAGAACAAGAAACATTTGACCATCTATGGTCTACTTACCCAGAACTGTGAAACTCCCAACAACACAGAAGTTCTAGCAAGGTATTTTTAACTACCACTGTAATTAGTGAATTAAATGCCGGTGAGTACAACGGAGAGTACGCCGGACGTCATTACGAGCACACAGATGAGTTCTAATTAACGGAGTGTGTTTTTTTTCTAAAAGTGATCTGCCATGTTAGCAAAGTGGTTTGAATGTACTGTAAATCTATTTTCTAACGATTATTTCATATGTAAAAAATTACCTCAGCTGTTAGTGTTGTTGCAATATTATGGTTTAATTAGTGTACATTTGAAAGATATGGCGTAGAAAATATTTACTATGTGTAGTAGACGATAGTGTAGTGGTTAGGTATTCCACCCACCAATACAAGTCAGAAGTTCGAGGCCACAAGTCAACCCTGAGCACAAAGTTGTTTAAGAGCCTACATTAAGCGTACACACAAAAGAATAAAGTATAAAAAGCAAATTAAATACGCATAACTCGGCCTAAGATTCGCATTCGCGATCATTCATTGTTTTGCCCTGGAGTGTTTGCAGCTCCTGCTGGTTTAGAAAAATAGTTATTTGTGTGTGTCTAGGGTGATCAATTTCATAGCCCGTTATCCGTCATGCTGATAATAATAAATGCAACATGACAGAGTATTCAGGAACAAGACAGCGATTCAGCTGACCCAAATAAGTTGAATGCAAACACTTTTAGGATTCAACTACTAATGACAGTGGTGTATTTTCAAACATGAGGCGCAAACCCCTTTGTCTCAACAGTGAGCAAAATGGATAAAGAAATGTTTGACCCACATGTCAAATCCCATTTTTCAATTAATGTTTACTACATTACACAGTGCATATCCCACTGAGTGCCATCTGTAATACTTTATTGTTAAATATTTCCCATTATTTGTATATACACAAAACATAGGTAAAGTAGATAAGGTTGCTACTTTACCTAGTTAAATGTATGCAAGTGTCATCATTTGTAGAATCACTTGCTAATTGTTGTAGCGGTTAGAGAATGCACCTTTGCACACTGTAAACCTGAGTTCAAGTCCTCCCCAATCCCCTTGTGTGCATGTAATCAGTAATTTTGTACTTAGTTTCTATGAATTAAGATGTACCAAAGTGTCTATATAGTGAAAGTCAGCTAGCTCTAATTTCTGCTACTTCTGGCGATCAAAGTGACAATGTAGCAGTATAATCCCTTTACTGAAGACCCACTCAGCAGCAGAGTGCGCTATATTGAGCTAATTCCACCCTTCTGGCATTCCAGCAGTTCGTGATTGAGGGCAATGGGCTAAAATAACATCAAATATCTTGCACTTGCCAATGGCATTTATTAGAAAGGTGTCTGTAAGGGAAAAAAGAATAGTTTAATCAAAAATACTAATGGAACCTTTGAAATATATATAAATACTAATAAATGTTTTTTGTTGTAAACAATAAAAAGCTTGTGACAAATGTTTGTATTAATATATATATATGTATGTTGTGCATATTTTGTTTTGTTTTTTCAACGGCCAAAAATGCTTTTAAACACATTCACTTGACCTATAACTCCCAAAAAAGAAAAGGCCACTAATGCAATCACCAGCAGCAAAACACAGGAACTTTAGCAATGTAATCAACTTCCAAAGTCTGCATTAGGATGTATTTTATAGTGGTTTGTATGTGTTTAATATTTCTAAGTATTGTCCTTTTTAACAACGTTGAAATAAAAACAACTTATGATAGAAGTAGGTGGTCAGCTTTTAGTTCTATTACATTTCCTTGACATGTTGCTTTCATAACTTGTACATTGGCGTAGCAGTGAGCTACTCTACCTTGCAACCCTGCAAGCCTGAGTTCTACTCCTCACCAATGCTCTTGTCTCTGAGGGATCATTAATATCCTTGCCATATTTGTGTTGATTTTAAAAGTGTTCCTGGGCTCGTATTAAGCTCTGGTTAAAGTCGCATAAAGCATGCGTGTAATTCCAAAAAAATTTAACATTTTTCTTTCCATTCATAGTGGTTTTTCATGCAAAAGCACCATCAACAAGTGTCACATTATCCATTTCACATTGACAGTCATTAGAATGGTGGTTGTGGTGATTATAAAGAGAATTAAAAACAATATTTATGCCAACATTGAATGTTAGTGCTAGACTAAAAATAAAAATAATTTTTATCATGCACGCTACACTCCATTCCAGCTGCCTGAATGAATGGGGAATGAGTGTGCACTCCATTCCGGCTGCTGGAATGAATGTTGAATGAGTGTGCACTCCATTCTGGCTGCTGGAATAAATGGGGAATGAGTGTGCACTCCATTCCGGCTGCTGGAATGAATGTTGAATAAGTGTGCACTCCATTCCGGCTGCTGGAATGAATGGGGAATGAGTGTGCACTACATTCCGGCTGCTGGAATGAATGGGGAATGAGTGTGCATTCCGGCTCCCGAAATGGATAGGGAGTGATAGTAGAGAAGATATCTGCCTAGCATACCGAACTGCAGTGTAGAGTCCGATAAAAGCCAGGCCTCTTTACTGAAGACCCAGTAAGCAGCAGAGGGTGCTATATGAAGCTAACTAATACCACCGTTCCAGCATTCCGGCAGTTCCGATTCTAACCCAAAGGGCCAAAATATCATTAAACATTTTACACTTGGCAATAGCAAAAAGAGGCGCCTTTTACACAAACACACTAATGGAACATTTCATACATATATATATATATATATATATATATATATATATATATATATATATATATATATGTATGTATCCAATATAAATTTATTTTTATTTTTTTTAAAAAAATTCTAAAATGTCTGTATTGATATGTATACTTGTTTTGCATACTTGGTTGTGGTTTTTATCCACTAAGTATGCTTCTAAAGGCGTTTATTAGTTGTTTTCGCTATCTGTTTTGGACTTAAACATGACCCTGGCCTTCCTTAACTTTTGTCAAGGATTTGAGGCATGAGCGACGTCAGTGTCCCTTAACTGCATAGAGGGAACGCCTGCTGTTCTCAAGTTACAAAGCATAAAGCCTACTTTATTCAAGTGATCTCTCATCTCCGCCCAGTCCGCGCCTACTCGCCTCCCATTCCCACCCCTTTCTTCTGAAGTGGTCAGCCGCCATCCCAAATATATTTGCTTTGGAGTTTGCGATTGAATTGCCTTTGAGTGCCGTATCTGCTCTGTTTGAGCAGCGTATGTGGTGTTTTACGTGGCTCTAGTCCCAGTTTCGCGCATGCGCAGAGACGACTAGCAGATTTTCTGCATGCGTTTGAGTTTGCGTAACTTGATGAATCGGGCCCTCTGTGAGTTGATATCCAGGAATAAACAGAGCTGAGATGAGCTGCTGGAAATGATGGTAACTCTCTGAGTTGATATCCAAGAATAAGCAGGTCTCAGTCAGTCATGCAGGGATACAGAAACAGGTAAGCTGGAGCCAGGGAGCCAAGTCTTCACAAAGTCAGGATAGACAAACAAAGAACAGGCAACTGGGTGTTGGCCCAGGTGTCTTAAATAGTGAGATGAAGACAGGCTGGACGAATGGGAGCAGAGAGGTGGAGCTCTATCTGACAGGACGGGACATCAGACGGACACGGCGCCGGCGAGGATCCCCACATTTGGCAGGTGACAGTATCGTACCCCTTTGTGTTGGGGCGATATGTGATAGAACATTTAAAGTGAGACAGGTTGGGGAAGAGCCTGATAGAACGGGGTAGATCGTATGAGTGAAAGGGGGGGGAGGCAGCACGGGAGAAATCTTGTATGCAGGAGTGAGAGGTGGTGACCAGATAGGAGGTAAGGAGTGGTCGTTATAAGAACGTAGAAATCGAGAAGGAGTATGAGTGGAGAGGAGGTTGGAGAGATAAGGAGCAATGGCATTAGAGAGGGCTTTGTAGGTGAGGGCGAGGAGTTTGAGGACTGTGACACTGAGATGAAAAGGATTAAAGAGGCGGATGGAGTGGATCTCAAAGGAGGAGAATGTAATGGGAGGCTCAGGAGGGATGACGTTGAAGGTACACAAAAGCAAAGGAGGAAGTCCACACCACCCCCAGGACGGTTGCCATGCCTGACATTGCGAGTGAAGGAAAGATCCCCGTATGAGAAAGCAGCAGGAGATGCTGTGTCAGAGAAGGAGAGCTACGTTTCGGTGAGGGCAAGGAGGTTAAGAGCTTTGGAGATGAAGAGATCATTAATAGAGGGCAGTTTATTGCAGATGGCTCTGGCGTTCCAAGGAGCACAAGAGAAATGGAGAGTGGGGAGATTTGAGTGAAGTTTGCAAGGTTACATGTGTGCAGGGTGTGGGATGCAGGCTAGGGCAGGGGGAGAGAATGGGTATAGGATATGAACAAGGAGGCATGGTGAAAGGAGCAAGAGGGAGGTCAGGCGAGAAGGCGGAATGAAAAGGAGGTGGTGAGAGATATAAGGATGGTGGTGGCTCTAAGAGAGTGGTCGAGCTTAAAGGAATCCTAGGGTGAGGGGTTGCAGTAGGGAGAAAGAAGGAGGGATAGGGGAAGTGATGTGAGGCAACAAGGGTGGGATGGAGGTAAGAATAGAAATCAGAAGGAATAGTAATGAGAAGAACTAGAGGTTAGGTGTACAGTGACAATGAACCGTGGAAAATATCAGACAGTGACAAATACAATGCAATAAGGGTAGTAAATAGATACAGCAAACAGTTACTTAAATTGCATAAATGAGTACAAAACGACACAGTAATATACAGTGTAAATGAAACAGACAGTAATAAACAGTGCAATATACAGTGCAAAACTGGGTAATAAAATAAGTCATTAATGACTTATGAACCAGATGTAATGTAAGGATCTGAAGTCTGTGAGGAAAACGGCAAAGGGGGACCAACACCCAAAAATGGAGCATAAAAATGGAATGTGGACGAATGACCATGTGGTAGTATGGGAGCATTGGGAGGTAGTAATCTTAGTGACCAAGAGTGAGTATAGGGAGAGAAATCAAGTGACACCGGGGAATGGCAAGAGGCAATGGGAGAGAATCCAGGGTTATGGTGAAGAGGGATGCAGTGAATATTCAGAGAGGAGTGCAGGAGCATGAGTGCGATGGATATCCTGGAGGAGTGCAGGAGCAAGGGTGCGGTGGAGACCGGAGAGGAGAGCAGAAGCATGGGGTCTAATTCAAAGTCATTTGGAGGTAAATTGGAGGAAAGTGGAGAAAGGCATCCAGGCATCCAGAGTTCAAGCTCCTGAGGACATAGGCGCCGAACTGAGGTAGTAGATAGAGGATGTTGCAGGAACCAGAAGGGGAGTGTCACACGCTGCTCATTCGGCTTCCATAGACCAAGACTGAGACACTCACAGGTTAACAGACTTCAAACCTCTAGTACTGATCTGCGCAAGTGCAGACTGATTACCTGTGCATTTCTAATCGGATTCCTATTGGTTCCTATGTTGGCTCCAGACTTGAAAAGGCACTTCCTCCCTTTACTCTGGGCCTGTTGATCAAGTTACCTGTCTGGTTAGGTCTCTACCTATTCTATGAGCTCTCATCTGGATCCTCAGTGCCTCTGCTGTATCGTTACTCCGCGGTCTGTAATGCTCAAGCTGCACCTGTTTCCACTGTGGCTACTCCACGGGTGATACCACTCAGCTGCACCTGTCTCTACTGTGTTGCCATTCCACGGGCTATACCGCTCAAGCTGCAACCACCTCCGCTGTGTGCTACTCTGTGAGCTATACCGCTCAAGCTGCAACCACCTTTGCTGTGTGCTACACCATGGACTAACTTGCTTCAGCTGCACCCGTCTCTGCTGTGTTACTACGCTACAGGTTGTACCACTCAAGCCACATCTACCTCTGCTGTGTTGCTATATCTCGGGCTATACTGCTCCAGCTGCACCTGTTTCTACTGCGTTGCTACTCTACGGGCTATACCGCTCAAGGTGCAACTACCTCCGCTGTGTGCTACTCTATGAGTTATATTGCTCAAGCTGCAACCACCGTCGCTGTGTGCTACATCATGGGCTATACCGCTCAAGGTACAACCACCTTCGCTGTGTGCAACTTCACGGACTATACCGCTCAAGCTGCAAACCATCTCTACTGTGTGTCACGCCTCGGGCTATACCGCTGCAGCCGCATCTGCCTTCGCTGTATCGTTGACCCTGGAATGGGACTGTTTAAATCACACCTGACTCTGTCAGCTGGCTCCTTCAAGTCATCTCTCGGAGCCGTTATATCCAGCTTCTGTTCCGCATTGGTCACTCTGGCTCAGTGGCATTACAGGTCGTATAATGAAGCTGCTTGTTGTCCTCTTTCCTGGCTGAACTGTTCAAGTATCATTGAAAGTATTAAGGCACTATTGGTATCGGGCCTCTGCCGCATCTACTGTGTATTTACGGCTACCTGGACTGTTAAATTCTCCGTTGATGTGTGTTGTGCTATTGTGATACCATACTCTTTTGCCTCATTCTTTCTACACTATTGCTGGACTGTTCATTCAAAGCCATATCTATTTACTCATTGATTATTCTTATTGCCTATGTCATTGCCGGTGGCTCCGCCCACCTTCTACCACATTTCTAGTGTATATACATCTACCAAGACTTTCCTGTATATTCATTCAGTCATCATTAAACCGCTGATTGTACTTTTATCCTGCATCTGTCATCTGTTTGAACCTCGGGGTATCATTACCACTCACCAGTGTATAGTTAGACTCTCCCTGAGGATCCGTTCTCACAAACATCACTGAACGGATCCAGAGTCCAGAATACCAAACCGTGACAGGGACTAGGCTGGAGTCGTGGGCACCAGTAGAGGAGTACTGGAGGATGATCACACAGAGGATGCATTAAGAGAGCAGAGCCAGGGCAGCTCTGGGAATATTCAGAGGAAGCGACCAAGAGAGCAGGGGGCTAGACTGGTGCAGCTTTGCTTTAGTAGAGGACAACCAGTGTAGAGAGCAAGAAGTGACTGAAGCTGCATTCTGCAGACATGCTTACCAAGTCAGCGTAGATGGAAATTCAGCAGGGCCCATCGGTTCAGCGTGATTGGGGACCTTATGGCTGCACCGGACTGCAGGACAAGGCCGAAGACAGGACCTAGTTGCCTGAACGGATTTGCAGCAGGAGCCTAGGAATTATGGAGCAATGAGGAGGTAAGAATGACTTCTGTCGAAGTCAGCAAATTGATAAAAGTCATTTCAATTAAAGTCGAGCAAACTTGGTTGTCTTTGTCTGAAAAGATGCGTACGGTAAGCTACTGCGTACAAGGGCACGCTACGGCGTGGAAGGGCGTATGCAGCTACTACACGTGGCAGCAACAGTAATTGGTCTTTTATCATACATTCGCACAAACACGCATACTTATAAAATAGTACACATTAATGGTAGTTGCAACACATAGTCAGTTATGTCGAAATATAGTAGTATTTATATGTTATATTAAAGTTACATGCATATTAATAAAATATACGGAACAGGTTGAAGGAATCATAACATGAGTGGTATCATAATAAAGCTCTTTACATTTCCTACTGTTTGGTTCACTCTGCGAAGGAATCGCAGAGTGCATATACAAGTTATAAATGATAGGGAATTATGAACTACTTAAGACTAAGGAATCTTGGCGGGAAGAGCCGAGCATACCCCCTGGAGAGGTGACCTCCTCCTTTGGATTCCTTAGGATGAACTAGCCAATGATTGACAACCCCTTGGACCTTCCTGAGACCTGGACCAATAGATGCAAGCTATACCACCTTCATTGTATTACTGTATTTCTGTGTGTATATAAGCAGCAGCTTCACATCTAGTGTTCAGACATCTTGTCCCCAGACTTCAGGTTTGAATGACTGCACACTGGATCCAGAGCGCCTGCGATAAGTAACAGCTGTATTTATTACCACTTCGCTTGAGCATATTATTCTACTATTTGCGAATCTTTGTGCGTTGGAAACACAAATCGAGGTTCGACAATCGCTATTGGTTAGCGACAATACGCACATAACAATTTGGGGGCTCGTGAGCTTTGGAGGTTTCGTAGCCGATGATACGCAAGACCAACGGATTTCGGTTCCTCAACAAAGGGTGGAGACGCGTCATAAACGGGTAAGAACGCAATGTGTTCAAAACCTGAATTTTACTCTGTGTTGTGAAACCGAATGTCCGTTTTGCATTGTCTAGGGCACGCTAACTAGAACCTAGGGACAAAAGAGAAAACTGTTTCTTTTTGCTGTCATTGTGCGTTTTGATATATTGTATTGCATAGCGTATGTGTACTTCCTGCTTTGCGTATGTGAACTTCCGGTAGATTTGCCACGTGGTTAAACAATCGATTTGATAGTCATACATGCATAGTATAAATCACTTGTGAAAGTCTCTGAAACATTATCACTATTGTTGGGAACATTGTTGATTTCTGCGCAGAAAACTAAGGTGTATGTGTTTGGTGATTGTATGATTTTGAAGTGAAAGTTGATTTACTGTCAAAAAGACAGGGATATCGGTTGCCGTTTGACGAGGCGGGCTTGCAACCGAGGTAGTATACAAGGCAGGTATACAGGCAGCAAAAGCCCTGTTTGAAAAGAGAACACTTAAAAAAGATTTTGGAATCTTTCTCCCCAAGGGCAATCGCAAGGTATAGCGATAGTTAGTATTGCTAAGCGGTGCGATCGGACCGCATGGTTTTGCAACCATGCTTGTGACTTGGGTTGAACGGCTGGAGGAATTACGCTGGTACAAACGGGTATACTCCGGTACTACCAGTTCAGTAATACTCAACAGAATTTTGTGGAGAGCCAGGATATCGAGGAGCTGATATTTCTGTTGTCCATAGTGATATTTCTGTGTTAGGAGGTGTGTGGGCGTAGCCTGTGAAACCGTCCACGGATAAAAAAAAATCTCTAGTAAGTTCTGTTTGAAAGGAGAACAGGTAAAAAGTCTTTTTGCGTAGCGTTGAGAAAGAAGTTGTTTTCACAATGGGTGCGAAGCAAACGCTAGAGATGGTTGATGTTGTGCTGCTTAAGGAAGGACCGCTGGGGTCAGCTAGGTACCTTATGTTTAAGAAATATGGTGCATACACAACTGAGTATTGCGACACGTGGGTCAAGATGACCAAAGATTGTGATAGGCCTTTCCCAACAATAGGAAGTTTTTATTCAGAGGTACTAAATAATGTAAAAGATAAAGTGTGGTTGATTAAATCAACAAAAGTGAGAAATAGACATAATGATTGTTTAAAATTGTGGCAAATGGAAGGTTACACGTGGCAGAGCAGTGAATGCACAGCGGAAGTAGGCGTGGTGAAAAGCGTGCGCACGGCGGAAGTAGCTGTTGAGAAGTGTGGCGAACTCAGCACAAGCGCGCCCCCGCCACCTTATGTGGCGGGAGCGGTAAGTACAGCTGTTATTAAAACTGAAAAAAGGAAAATTGCTAAGTTGTATTCTGTTTTAAGCCAGGTTAAAACAAGTGTATCAGAAGATGAAGATGAACCCACTGTGATTTCGGCCCTTGCCCATGCTGTTAATGTACTAGAAGCTCAGCGCAAGTATGAGAAAATGGCTGAGATAGGTGAGAGTAGCGTGATCACTAGGAGTGAAAGCGTTCTAAATCTTGAACCAGCAAATCCTGTAGCTTCCCCTGAAGTCAGTGAACCAGAGGGTGCGTACCCAGTCCGCACAATATCAGTTCCCAATGGGAAACCGGATAAGGATGGTGTAGTTCCTTTAAGAAATGTTACAATGCATTGTCCCTGGACTAGATCAGAATTACGTTCCATTTTGTCTGAATTCCCAGATCCTAGAAAAGAGTTGGCAAAGTGTCAGAAATTTGTTAAAGACTTAGGATATGCCCATGAACCAACCAATAAGGATTTGCGTGTAGTGTTGAGGGCGTGTCTTCCTCCCAATACTGACATACAAAAATGTATTAAAGATTGTTTGTTGGAGGAAGATGACACTTTGACTGATGAGATTAACCAAAAAAATATAGAACAAATTGTCAAACACTTAGCCATCTATTTTCCAGTAGTGGTAAATTAGAGTAAGATTTTCACCATTAAGCAAAAGGATAGTGAAACAGCAGCAGACTATTTTTCTAGGGCACTAGCATCAATGACACACTTTACCGGAGTAACTGACATAAGAAAGGATCCACATCACAAGGAAGTAGCTGTAGGAGTGTTAATGGAAATTTTTAAACCAGAGTACAAACCTCATTACCTAATTGGAGAGGTATCACAGTAGACTCTCTTAGGGAGTCTGCTGTGTAACATGACAAAAATATCTATAGAAAGAAAGAAGAGAAAGGTGATAGGTTGATGACGGTGAGTATTCAGGCTTTAGAAGGAATAAACACACAACCACAAACATACCAAGCATACAACTCAAGTAAAAAGGTAATGGTATGTTTTCGCTGTAAGAAAGAGGGACACATAAGAAGATTCTGTCCAGAAGCAAGGAAAGAAACATCAAGGGGGGAATCATATAGGTATCCTCCACGGAGAAACACACATAGGCAACAGCTACCCGCGCATATTATAGCAGCAAATGCTGCGCGGGAAAATGATTCAGCGCTAGGGGTCAGGTCATACCTGTAGTCTACAGCCAGTGAGGTTAACTGAGAGTCAGAGTGAAGAACCAAAAATGATAGTTGACATAGCTGGTAGGAAACAAACCTTTCTTGTAGATACAGGGGCGGCCCGATCTGTGATAACCTCTCCTTTCAATCTACAGGTGACCAGTAAAACTATTCCAGCTATGGGGGTAACGGGAAAAGTGTTACATTATCCTGTAAATAAACCCGCTGAAGTTACTATCGGGCCTCTGCATACTAAGCATTCGTTTCTCTTGGCTGCAGCGGCTCCTACTAACTTGCTAGGGAGAGACTTGCTATGTAAAATGGGATGTGTCATATACTGTACTTCAGATGGTGTGTTCCTAGATATACCCGAGAAGGTCGCTCATGAGGTACAGGACATATTGGACACCCCTCAAAGGTTAATGTTACACTCTACTGTTATAGAACACAGTCCATCTCAAGTAAAGGGGATGTTGCTGGAAATACCAGGTTCACTATGGACCAGAGATGGACCGGACACTGGACTGATGGCAAACGTAGACCCTGTCATGGTCAATCTAAAAAGTGGTAGGATAGCTCCAAAAATCCCACAGTATCCATTAAAACCGGAGGTGGAACTAGGGGTATATCCTGTTATTGAGAGGCTGTTACAACAAGGGATTTTAATCCGTACAGCCAGTACAGCAAATAGTCCCATTTTCCCTGTGAAGAAGAGTGGGGGGAGGGGCTATAGATTAGTCCAGGACTTAAGGGGAATTAACAAAGTTGTTGAGAGCCAATTCCCCGTAGTGCCGAATCCAGCTGTCATCCTCATGCAGATTCCACCGTCTGCCAGTCATTTTACTGTCATTGATCTATGTTCTGCTTTCTTCTTAGTCCCTCTTCACCCTGACTGCCAATACCTTTTTGCATTCTCCTACCGGGGAGTGCAATATACATGGACCAGACTAACCCAGGGGTTCATTGACAGCCCCAGTATTTTCTCCCAAGCCTTATATGACTGTTTGCAATCCTTTCAACCCCACAATGGGTCTGTTCTAATTCAATATGTGGACGATTTGTTGCTGTGCTCTGATTCTTTTATGTCATGTGTACATGATACTAAATTGTTGTTGCTTCATCTTTCACAAACAGGGCACAAGGTGGCAAAGAATAAATTACAGCCATGTCAGACTAAGGTCAAATACCTAGGACACTGCCTCACTAAGGGGCTAAGACACCTGACAACCGACAGGATTGAGGCCATACAACACATGACTCTGCCACAGAGCCAGAAGCAGATTCGTACTTTCCTGGGGATGTGTGGATACTGTAGATCCTGGATCCCAGGTTTTTCTATTCTAGCATTACCATTGCAGGAGCTAGTCTCTTCCTCAAAACCAGAACGTGTTGCACACACAGAAGAGTCAGAGCAAGCGTTCTTTAATCTTAAAGATAGTCTGACTAGAGCACCTGCATTGGGAATACCTGATTATGTATGTGTTAGTGTATATTGATGTTTTCCGGTTGGGTAGAAGCATATCCGGCAGCCACTAATACTGCTGTGTTCACTGCAAAGAAAATTGTACAAGACTTTCTGTGTAGGTTCGGTATCCCTAGATTCATTGAAAGTGATAGGGGTACCCATTTTACTGGTGATATCTTCCAAAATATGTGTAAACTCATGGGAATCGGTAGCAGACTTCACACCCCTTACCGACCACAAGCCAGTGGTAAGGTGGAGAGAGTAAACGGTACTATAAAGAACAAGCTTGGTAAGATAATGGCTGAAACTGAGTTGGCATGGCCTGAGGCTTTGCCATTGGTCCTCCATAGCATTCGGACCACTCCTAGACCTCCTCTTAATCTGTCCCCCTTTGAGAAACTGTTCGGACGACAGCCTCATTTGATCGTGAGTCCACAAGACGACTTGAAGTGTAATAATGAAGTGACTGTACAATATCTTATAAGAATGAGTAGACAGCTAAAGCAACAACAACAAAAACTAAAAATGCTGTCACCTGGTATGCCAGAAACTAACTGTCATGATGTTGAACCTGGAGACTATGTTATGATCCACAATTTCTTACGTTCAGGTTGTTTAACAGACCATTGGGAAGGCCCGTTCCAAATGATGCTGACCAGTACTACATCACTGAAGGTTGCAGAGAGAGACACTTGGGTCCATTCCACCCACTGCAGGAGAGTCCATAATCCGGAGAAAGTGCAAGATAAAACTAAGACCGACGACATAGATCTGTCACTTGTGAGTCTCTTCCAGGAGCCCTAAAGCCTGCAGTCGGGACACCTGAACCAGAGACGTTGCCCCAGAACTATCTTTCCAGCGATGGAGTGGCGGTTTTTGTTTTTCTTTTGTTCCAGGATTTTCCTTGTTTTTACTCTTTCTAGGACATTCTATTTTTGTGAAGGAGGATGGAGGACAGAGGAAGGTTCTGGGAGTGATACGGATGAGATGGAGGCAGAAGAAAAATTAGTATACTCAGAGCAGCCCATTATCAAACTTGGTCCGGGGGTTATGAAAAGGTCTGCTAGCTCAGGAACTCGGAGGCAGTGTGAGGGGCTATTGTCTGATGAGTATTGTATCTGCAAGTTCTGCGACTCCCTAGTTGAAGAGAGATGCATCCAACGATGCCAGTCCCCCAGTACTCTGAATATAGGCGGGCATCCTTTGGAGGATTATCACTCCCTGGTGGGTAAGGTGCTAAACCAAACCGAGTGTTGGGTGCGCTCTCACATGCCTCAAGGGCAGCATAATATAGGACTGGTGCCATTCCCTCTAAACGTATCTGAAGTACTCAAATTGAGGGGTGGGAGGCCCATAGACGGGAGGTACAATAACACTAGGTCCCCTAGTCTGACGCTCCGACAATACTCCATAGGCAGATCTTTGCTGTGCCTAAATATATCTCATGCAAAGCGCCTGGATAATTGGGAGGCTGACCTATCAGATCAGACAATGGCTCTCCACACTCATTTTAGAGGGAGACTCACAAGGTCACTACTAGGCAGGAATGTTGATGGAAGTCACAAATTAGGGCGTATAACCAAACATAAGAAGGTATCCATTGGAAAAGTCTCTACAGATAAATGTAAAAATGTCATTAATGCCGACACGTGTCTAGAGCAAATGGAGACACTGGGCATGGGTAGTTTTATCAAAACTCTGTGTGATATAATTCATGGGCATACTGTTCCTTATGTTCTCCCTGATGATGTGTATTTTGTTTGTGGAAGGAAAGCTTATTCCTGGGTGACTCCGAGTTCCAAGGGCTTGTGTTTCTTAGCTAAACTGGTTCCTGAAATCATGACTATTACTCATGAAGAAATGGTTGGTATTCACAAAACTACATCACCACCATACATACACACACAATATGAACACCGTGGCAAGAGAAATAGGATTCCTGGTGAGGAACCCATAGCTACAAAATTGATTAGTGAAACTGCTGGTTTTCAAGTTATGGTTGCTCTAGACCTCACCAGGACCGCTCGGGGAACATTAAACTTTAAATATATCCAAGACCTAGCTAAATTAATAGATAATATCACCGAGATGCATAATGACACTTTCAGGTATACTGGAAGGAAGCTACAAGCGTACAAGAAGGAGTTGGTGCAACTAAATACATACTAAATTATCTCAACTCTATTACTGGTGGGTACTGTGTGACACTGGCCACCCAGTTCGGTGTCAAATGTTGCACGTACATCACCAATAATACGGATGACCCTAAAGAGGTTATAGACCGGAAGATGGAGGAAATTTTGCAGCTGAAATGGGAATTTCGAAAGAGCCATAATTCTTCGTTATATAAGGTCGGGGAAAAGGTGGCGGGTTGGTTCTCGTGGTTGAACCCTGTGAAATGGTTCTCCGGTCTGGGGGAGTGGGTACAGGAAATGGTTGCTAGTGTAGGTAAGCTCCTTCTCCTTATACTGGGTGTCATCTTAGCAATTGGTTTAGTTGTCAAATGTGTTCCTACTATGTTGAAGTGTGGAAAATGGTCTCATAGGAGTAACACTGAGAAAAAGACTGAAAGGGTGGTACCAGATACCAAGATCATGGTCTGTGAAGTAGTATTGTATAATCCTGAACTTGAAACGGTGATTGGGTGATAGTTTATTACACTATCAAAGGGTGGAGCTGTCGAAGTCAGCAAATTGGATAAAGTCATTTCAATTAAAGTCGAGCAAACTTGGTTGTCTTTGTCTGAAAAGATGCGTACGGTACGCTACTGCGTACAAGGGCACGCTACGGCGTGGAAGGGCATACGCAGCTACTACACGTGGCAGCAACAGTAATTGGTCTTTTACCATACATTCGCACAAACACGCATACTTAGAAAATAGTACACATTAATGGTAGTTGCAACACATAGTCAGTTATGTCGAAATATAGTAGTATTTATATGTTATATTAAAGTTACATGCATATTAATGAAATATACGGAACAGGTTGAAGGAATCATAACATGAGTGGTATCATAATAAACCTCTTTACATTTCCTACTGTTTGGTTCACTCTGCGAAGGAATCGCAGAGTGCATATACAAGTTATGAATGATAGGGAATTATGAACTACTTAAGACTAAGGAATCTTGGCGGGAAGAGCCGAGCATACCCCCTGGAGAGGTGACCCCCTCCTTTGGATTCCTTAGGATGAACTAGCCAATGATTGACAACCCCTTGGACCTTCCTGAGACCTGGACCAATAGATGCAAGCTATACCACCTTCATTGTATTACTGTATTTCTGTGTGTATATAAGCAGCAGCTTCACATCTAGTGTTCAGACATCTTGTCCCCAGACTTCAGGATTGAATGACTGCACACTGGATCCAGAGCGCCTGCGATAAGTAACGGCTGCGAATAAATCTTTGTGCGTTGGAAACACAAATCGAGGTTCAACAATCGTTATTGGTTAGCGACAATACGCTTCCATGGCACCTCCAGGAGATTTTGGAGCCCAGGGTGATCGTGGATACCGGGCCCTAGCGGAGAGCTCACAGAACACGTCTGCTCAGTTCAAGAGCGGAAGTGGGTTAAGGGATATAGGAAAAACAACAACAGCATGAATATATTCTTAGTGAAATAGGATCATGTACGACAGGTAAAACTTCTTTTGTGGAGAAGAAGAGCTTTGTGTTAAGAGCCGCGGCGGTGCCCAGCCGCCGCGACTCTCGTACCTGCGTCCCGGCCGTCGACCGGGACGTCACTCTTGGGGGCCAGCCGACCGTTGCCGTAGCAACGGCCAGACTCTTCTCTGATCAGCGCCGCGTCCCGACACTATGGGGCAGCCGGGCGCGTGCGCAATCCTGTGGCAAGCCTGCAGGCTAATTTATTTAATCATGGGGCAGCCTGTGTGTAATTAGAGAGCTAGGCTCTCATTGGTCCATTTCTATATTTAAGGCAGGGAGGGCTTAGCCTCCCTGCCGGTTATAGCTTCCAGACCTCTGTGTTGCTGCCTGCTGTGTGCTTTTGGTGTTAAACCTTTTGGACCTCTGCTTGCCGTGTATGACCCCTGCCTGTACTCTGGATTTGCCTTTTTGCCTGTGCCCTTGACCTTTTGGCTTGTACCATCGTTTCTGCTGATTTGCTCGTGACCCCGACCCCTGGCGTGTTTCCTGACGATTCTATCTAGCAAGTGACCCCTGACCTCGGCCTGTTCTCTGGATTCGCCACAACCCTCTGCTCCTGGGTTCTCCACAGCTGGTACACATCACACGACCCTCTGTAGTCTGCGGCCAAGTCTGTTCCCACCACTAGGGGCTCCAGTGAACACCAGACTGTCAGAGCAGACTCCGGGTGTTGTTGTACTGGCTGGAGGGGTTCCTGACATTATAACCGGCAGCAAATCTTTGGAGAATTCGCTTCCATGGATGATAACGGGGCGAACCTTTCTTCAGCCCAAGTCAGATCCAATCCATCTCACAAGTGGTCCAGAATCTGGTTCAACGCCTGTCTGCTCAGGAAGAGGCTACCAGAGCCGCGCAAGCCAAAGTCCAGCAAAACCCTTCAGCTCCTGCTGTGGAGCCCAAGCTGAAATTGCCAGATCAATTTTCTGGGGACAGAAGTCTCTTCCGTAACTTTAAGGAGAGTTGTAAACTTTACTTTCATTTCCGACCCCGCTCCTCCAGGTCTGAACAGCAAAGAGTGGGTATAGTGATTTCGTTGCTTCAGGGGGACCCGCAGTCCTGGGCCTTCAGCTTGGCTTCCGACAGTCTTTTGCTGAGGTCTGTGGTTTCTTTTTTCAAAGCCCTAGGCCTCCTGTATGATGACCCGGATTGGGTAGCTTCTGTTGAGGGCCATCTCAGATCCCTAAAACAAGACCGACGTTCTGCAGAAGAATACGCTGCCGAATTCCGGCGCTGGTCCACTGACAGTAAGTGGAATGACCCTGCTTTAGCAGCCAGTTCCGTTTGGGGTTATCAGAGCAAATGAAGGATTCCCTGGTACAGTATCCTTCACCTACTTCCCTGGAGGGACTTATGCAGCTCACAAACAAAATTAATAGACGCCTCAGGGAAAGAAGAACTGAGAAGGAAGCATCCACTCTCAGTACATTCCTTTCTGTGCCTCCTTCTAACATGGAAGCTGCGGAACCTATGCAGCTAGGCGGCTATCGCCTCTCCCAGGAAGAGAGAACTAGGAGACACACCTTAGGCCTCTGCCTATATTGTGGAACCAAAGGTCACCTTCTGCGCTCCTGTCCCAACAAGTCGGGAAAAAGATCAGGCCTAGAGAGGTGGAAGAGATTCATCTAGGTCTGCAGTTCATTTCTTCCAAAATTGTATTATTAGTTCCCGCTCATCTTTCCTGTGGATCACACTCCTCTGTCATTTCAGCATTCATTGATAGCGGAGCTGCAGTCAACTTTCTGGATATCAGTCTTGCCAAGTCCATTGGGATTCCTTTCATAAACATGAATTCCGCTAACACTGTCTGTGGTTTGGATGGGGGTCCCTTACCCGGAGGCAGGATTTCCTTCACGACTCCACCCTTACAACTTACAGTTGGGTCTCTTCATTCCGAAACCCTGTCTCTTCTCATTGATTGTCCTTCCGTTCCACTAATTCTGGGTCATCCCTGGCTCCACCTCCATAATCCCGTGATCGACTGGAATCTTGGAGAAATTACTCGTTGGAGTACTCACTGTTCTCAAAATTGTTTGGCCATGTCTCTTCGGCTTCTGCAGCCGCTACCGGATCAACTGCCTTCTGCGTATCGTGAATTCCAGGACGTGATTTCCAAGAAGGCGGCTGATTCTCTACCTCCGCATAGAGACTTTGATTGTGCCATTGATTTAATTCCTGGATCCAAGTTGCCCAAAGGAAGGTTATACTCCCTTTCTGGCCCTGAGACTAAGGCGATGCAAGAGTATGTGGAGGGAAAACTTGCAGAAAGGGTTCATCTGACCTTCAAAGTCTCCTGTAGGAGCGGGGCATTTTTTTGTGTCCAAAAAGGATGGTAGTCTACGCCCGTGCATCGACTTTCGTGGTCTGAACAAGATAATCATCAAAAACACATATCCGCTTCCGCTCATCTCTGTCCTGTTTGACCAGTTGAGGGATGCTACCATATACACCAAGATTGATCTCCGTGGCGCCTACAATCTCATACGCATCAGGGAGGGCGATGAGTGGAAGACGGCCTTCAACACTCAATCTGGCCATTATGAGTATTTGGTCATGCCCTTCAGCCTATGAAATGCGCCTGCAGTCTTCCAGGATCTTATTAACGAGGTTCTCCGTGAGTTCCTGGGTCATTTTGTGGTAGTATATCTGGATGACATCCTGATTTATTCTCAGTCTCTCCCTCAACATCGTGATCATGTCAAACAGGTTCTGAATAAACTCAGTGAACATCATCTCTTCGCCAAGCTTGCAAAGTGCGAATTCGACGTCAAGAAAGTGTCATTCCTAGGATATGTCATTTCTCCCGATGGATTCTCTATGGATCCTAGTAAAGTTCAAGCCATCCTGGAGTGGGTATGTCCCACGAATCTGAAAGCAATCCAAAGATTCCTGGGCTTCGCAAACTACTATCGGAGATTCATTTGGGCTTTCTCTGATGTAGTGGCTCCCATTACTGCTCTTACTCGCAAAGGGGCGGACCCCTGTAATTGGTCACCGGAGGCCAGCACATCATTCGAAGCTCTTAAGAATGCATTCACTACTGCTCCGGTCCTCAAGCATCCTAATCCGCAGTTGCCATTTATCCTGGAGGTGGATGCCTCGGAAGTGGACGCTGGTGCTCTCTTATCTCAGAGGGACCCCGGTGATCATAAAGTGCATCCATGTGCCTTCTTTTCACACAAATTTTTGGCTGCTGAAGTCAACTACGATGTGGGCAATCGGGAACTCTTGGCAATCAAGTGGGCGTTCGAGGAGTGGCGTCACTGGCTTGAGGGAGCAGTTCATACAATTTCAGTCTTCACTGATCATAAAAACCTGTTGTACATTGAGTCTGCCAAACGGTTAAACTCCAAACAAGCCCGATGGGCCTTATTCTTTACCCGTTTCAATTTTGTCCTAACCTACAGACCTGGTTCTAAGAATTCCAAGGTGGATGCTTTGTCCAGGAGCTTTCTACCTCATCAATTACCCACGGGTGAACCACCATCTATAATTCCTTCCGGAGGTCCATTCCACGGCTTCGTACCTAAAATCTGTTTGGAAAAAAGTGCATTCTGCATTAGTTCGGGCCTCTTTCCAGTCTAAGAAATTTGCAGACCATCATCGGAAGGACTGTTCGTTTAAAGTGGGGCAAAAAGTCTGGTTGTCCACCCGCAATATCAAGCTCAAATAGCCCTCCAAAAAACTGGGCCCTAGATTTATTGGCCCATTCCTAATCACCAAACAGGTCAATCCTGTTGCCTTCAGGCTAAAGCTTCCTCAGTCACTTAGGATGCCGAATACTTTCCATTGTTCTCTCCTGAAGCCTGCTATTCCTGCACGCAAGTCTAGGCTCCATTACTTATATAAATTTCAGCCTATCATTCCGGAAGGTCACAAGAAATTCTTGGTGGAGAAGATTCTGGGGGGTACCATTACGAGCCGCGGCGGTGCCCAGCTGCCGCGACTCTCCTACCTGCATACCAGTCGTCATACCGACGTCACTTCCGGGGGCCAGCCATGGCAACGGCCGGACGCTTCTATGATCAGCGCCGCGTCCCGGCTTTTTGGGGCAGCCAGGCGCATGCGCAATCCTGTGGCAAGACTGCGGGCTAATTTATTTAACCATGGGGCAGCCTGTGTGTAATTAGAGAGCTAGGCTCTCATTGGTCCATTTATATATTTAAGGTAGGGAGGGCTTAGCCTCCCTGCCGGTTATAGCTTCCAGACCTCTGTGTTGCTGCCTGCTGTGTGCTGTTGGTGTTAAACCTTTTGGACCTCTGCTTGCCGTGTATGACCCCTGCCTGTACTCTGGATTTGCCTTTTTGCCTGTGCCCTTGACCTTTTGGCTTGTACCATTGTTTCTGCTGATTTGCTCGTGACCCCGACCCCTGGCGTGTTTCCTGACGATTCTATCTAGCAAGTGACCCCTGAGGTGGTGGGTTGGTTCTCGTGGTTGAACCCTGTGAAATGGTTCTCCGGTCTGGGGGAGTGGGTACAGGAAATGGTTGCCGTAGCAACAAACAAACCAAAACTATGTTATACTTACACCCAACCATGTGGCATCTAATTTCATGTCCTCTCTTAGTCACTGTTCTGTGCCACCCAGCAGTTATGCCCAGCAACACACAAAGCTCAGAATCACCCACATAAATATCCAATTAAATATATCATGTAGGTTAGTTTTAATAAAGGTTAGCTCTAAAAGGCGATAACAACATACAGGAATTAACTGCAATGATACACATTATAGTCTTGTACAGCCTACTTTTATGGAATAATGTAAATACCACACCAGTCTCCTAGCTACTCGTGTGGGGGGGGGGGGCTGGTCATCTAGGCTTCTGAGACAAAAAGGTGCTCTCCTTTGAGGTATATATATGCAAGGCAGTAGTCCCTGGTCAATGTCACTCTGTCACGACTAGTATAGCGTACCTGCTATCGTTGGCACTACTCGGAGGAAGGTGCGGAGTCTAACGTGCCCCTGGTGTTCACCAGGGACCCCCGCAAGGAGGTATGGGCTTAGCTGCAGGAAACACGCAGGTCGCGGTCCTTCCACGAGTCAGATAGCGAAGTACGAGGAATGTCAGACAGGCCGGGTCGGCAACGGTGCGGGCAATGCAGGTACACAAGGAGAATCCGAAGGGGTAGTGAGTCAAGCCGGGTCGATAACTTTCTGACAGCGAGGTACAAAAGGGAGATCCAAAAGGGTAGTAAAGGCAATCCGGGTCACAATGGTCACAGGCAAACGGCAATAAACTGGAGGAAGGAAAGGGTCAGGAAACAGGTAATCACAGGAACACTGGAACGCTGGAGGACAGGAAAGGACCTGAAACTCTGGCACAGGAAGTGGGGTCAGAGAGGCTTAAATAGTGCTGCTAGCCAATGCCCTCAGCACTCGTAGTGCTGTCATACTCCAGCGCCGTAGCGCTAGTCATTCTTTAGCGCCGTAGCGCTATCTTCATGCAGCGTCCCGTTGCCTAGCAACGGGAGCACTTCCAAGTCAGTAGCTGGCCGGCCGGCGGAAGGGGAAGTGACGCGTCTGGTTGCCTAGCAACCAGACGCGCTATGCAGACGGGCGGGCGGCCGCCAAACGGCGCCTGACAGTATGCCCTCCTCCTTCTCCCCTTGTTTGAAGGAATCTCTTGAGTAACTGAGGAGCATGGAGGTCCGGTTTATCCACCCAAGATCTTTCTTCCGGACCAAATCCCTTCCAGTGCACAAGGAACTGTTGTCGCCCATAGCGAATACGGACATCCAGAATCCGGCTTATCTCAAACTCTGTTCCAGAGGAGGTTTGAACTGGAGGAGGTCGAGATGGAGGTACAAAGAACTTGTTAAGCACCAATGGCCGGAGTAGGGAAACATGAAAAGTATTATGGCATCGTAAAGAAGCAGGTAGCTTTAGCTTTACACACACAGGATTAATGACTTGTTAGATGATGTAAGGACCAATAAAACGTGGAGCCATTTTCATAGATGGTACTTTGAGTTTTAAATCTTTATCCCCTACCTTCAATAGAGGAGTAGCTCTTCGGTGGCGATCTGCAAAGGTCTTATGGTGCTGTGATGCTTTTTGCAGAGCTGCTTTGGTTGTGGCCCAAATGAGAGAGAATTCTCGATAGAGTGAGTCCACCGCCGGAACTGAGGAGGAAGAATTTGGAAACGGATCTGGGATAATAGGATGCATCCCATTCACAATAAAGAATGGAGAAAACCCGGTAGACTCATGGACATGGTGATTGTGTGAGAATTCTGCCCAGGGGAGGAATTGTGACCATCTGCTTTGATTATCAGCGGTAAAGCAACAAAGAAAAGTCTCTAAATCCTGGTTGATCCGTACCCAGTTTTTTACAGAAGACCCTCCAGAACCGAGAGATGAATTGCACTCCCCTGTCAGAGATAATTTCCTTAGGGCAACCATGAAGTCTGAAGATCTCCTTGATAAATGTGTCGGCTAAGTGACTGGCCGAAGGTAGACCTGAGAGAGGAATGAAGTGCACCATTTTAGAAAATCGGTCAATGACAACCCAGATGGTATTAAATCCAGAACTGCAGGGAAGGTCGTAATAAAATCCATGGCTATGCTCTCCCAGGGAGCATCAGGCATAGGCAGGGGTTGGAGCAAACCAGCAGGAAGATTCCTGGAAGTTTTGTGTTGAGCACAAATGGTACATGCTGCAATAAAGTCCCGTATATCAGCACGTATGGTAGGCCACCAGAAACGACGACAGAGAAGGAATGTGGTCTTCTTTATGCCAGCGTGACCTGCGATACAGGACGAATGGGCCCAACGCAATACTTTGAGACGTAATTGTGGTTCCACAAATGATCGTCCTGTGGGCGGAGCATCCCTCACCGTATTGGTAATAGCAACGATGTTAGAAGGGTCAATAATGCAATGAGGAATCGATGGATTCAGGCGGTCCGTATCATCAAACGAACGAGAAAGGGCGTCTGCTCGCCCATTTTTAGCACCTGGACAGAAGGTAAGAATCATATTGAAGCAGGCAAAGAATGATGCCCAGCGGGCCTGTCGAGGATTCAAACAGCGAGCTTCACGAATGAATGTCAAATTTCGGTGATCTGTAAGGATGGTAACCGGAAATAAGGCTCCCTCTAATAAGTGTCGCCATTCCTCTAAAGCTGCTTTAATAGCGAGAAGCTCCTTGTCTCCGATTCCATAATTAATCTCGTTGGGAAGAAATCGTCTGGAGAAGAACCCGCATGGAGAATGGGTGCCTGAAGGTGTCTTTTGGAATAACACGGCTCCAATGCCTATTGAAGAAGCGTCTACTTCCACAAAGAAAGGTCGCTGTTGATTCGGCTGAGAGAGAACAGAGGCTGAGGAGAAGGCTTTCTTCAGAGTAGTAAAGGCAGAAACAGCTTCTGGAGACCATATCTTGGGATTGGCAGATCTCCTAGTTAATGCTGTAATTGGAGCAATAATGGAAGAGAAGTCTTGGATGAACTGTCGATAATAATTGGCGAATCCAATGAATCTTTGGATACTTTTAAGACCCTGCGGTTGAGGCCAATTCAAGATGCACGACACCTTGGTGGGATCCATCTGTAGCCCAGAGCCAGATACAATAAACCCAAGGAAGGACACTTGGAGAACTTCAAAAACACATTTTTCCAATTTGCAATAGAGATGATATTTGCGCAGTCTTCGTAAGACCTCCCTCACTTGTTCTTGATGAGAACTCAAGTCTTTAGAAAACACTAGAATGTCGTCTAGATAAACGACTACGGAGGTATACAACAGGTCTTGAAAGATGTCATTAACGAAACTCTGGAAGATGGCAGGGGCATTGCAAAGACCGAAGGGCATTACCAGGTATTCGAAATGACCATCCCTCGTATTGAAGGCGGTCTTCCACTCGTCGCCCTTCTTTATACGAATGAGGTTGTAGGCCCCTCGTAGATCTAATTTGGTAAACACTTGAGCCCCGCTGATCCTGTCAAATAGATCGGAGATAAGAGGTAACGGGTACCGATTCTTGATGGTAATACGATTCAGGGGTCTATAGTCAATGCATGGGTGCAGAGACCCATCTTTTTTCTTGACAAAGAAGAATCCAGCCCCAGCAGGAGAGGTAGACTTGCGAATAAAACCACGTTCCAGATTCTCCTTGATATATTGAGACATTGCCAAGGTCTCTGGGCGAGAAAGGGGATAAGTTCGCCCCTTGGGTATAGGTTGATCGGGAAGTAATGTGATGGAGCAATCCCAGGGCCGATGGGGAGGTAATAACTCGGCCTCAGTTTTACTGAATACATCTTGAAAGTCGGCGTATGCAGCTGGAAGGCTAGGTTCCGTAACCGTGGACTGAGCAACAACTTGGGAACCGGGAGGCAGAACACTAGATAGACATCTATGATGACATCCTGTACCCCAATGGGTAACCTGAGCTTGATCCCAATCCATCTGCGGAGAGTGTCTTCGTAGCCATGGAAGCCCCAAGATAATGGGATTGATGGATTTTGGCAACACCAATAACTGAATCATCTCGCTATGGAGGGCTCCTACCATTAACCGAATAGGTGAGGTGATGAAGGAGATGGAGCCACTACTGACACGGTTCCCATCCACTGCCATTAATGATAGTGATTGAGGCAAGGGGAGAGTTGGAATTCGAAGCCCAGCAACGAGAGTGGCCGAAATGAAGTTCCCGGAGGAGCCGGAATCCACAAAGGCCGTGGTGGAGAAGGGACCTCTAGGGGTGCTCAGGGTGACTGCCATAAGAAGCTCAGGGGTGTTTCTTGAGTAGGGAGCAACTGTGGATACTCCTAAACCGGCCTCCCTGCTACCATTTAGGAGGACGGGTTTCCCGGTCTCTTAGGACAGACCTTGAGAACATGTCCGGAATCGCCACAGTAAAGGCAGAGACGCTGCCTGAAGCGCCTCTCTCTTTCTTCTGGGGATAAACGGGAACATCCTACTTGCATGGGTTCATCCATAGGCAACACTGGGTTTTGAAATTGAGGAGCCAGACGAGAAACCACCCGCTTAGAGACAGGACGTTCCTGGGTGCGTTCTTGATAGCGTAGGTCAACTTTAATACATAGCGCAATTAGGGTATCCAGATTAGAGGGAAGATCCCGAGAAATTAGTTCGTCCTTAATGCGGTCGATTAGCCCTTGCCAAAAAGTTGCGACCAGCGCCTCGTTGTTCCATTTCAGCTCTGACGCTAAGGTCCGGAACTGGATGGCATATTGCCCGACAGATAGGTTGCCTTGACGCAGGTTCAGCAAGCTGGTGGCAGCAGAGGTTACTCTCCCAGGGTCATCGAAGACTCTCCTGAAAGCTTCAATAAAGGAGCCGGAGTTGTTAAGAAGAGGTTCTCCATTCTCCCACAAAGGTGAAGCCCAGGCTAGTGCTTGACCACTCAGGAGGGAGATCATGAACGCCACCTTCGTACGCTCTGAAGGAAATGCTCCTGCATTGCACTCGAACTGGATGGAGCACTGGTTCAAGAAACCCCTGCATTTCTTGGGATCTCCATCGTATTTTTCAGGCGTGGGGATACGCGTGCCAGAAGTTGCAGTGGATACAGTAGCCACACTAGAGAACGCCACTGAGGAGGTGGTAATGGCTGGAGTAGCAGGCAGAGAGCCTTGTAAGGCATCGAAGCGTGTAGCGATACCTTGGACACATTGTAGGAGATGTGCTTGGGCTGCTTCTTGCTGTTCTACTCGCTGAGCCAAATGGATAAGAAGGTCCCGGGCTGAGGGTTCACCAGTTCCTTCGGTAGACATCGCCAGAGTTTACTGTCATGACTAGTATAGTGTACCTGCTATCGTTGGCACTACTCGGAGGAAGGTGCGGAGTCTAACGTGCCCCTGGTGTTCACCAGGTACCCCCGCAAGGAGGTATGGGCTTAGCTGCAGGAAACACGCAGGTCGCGGTCCTCCCACGAGTCAGATAGCGAAGTACGAGGAATGTCAGACAGGCTGGGTCGGCAACGGTGCGGGCAATGCAGGTACACAAGGAGAATCCGAAGGGGTAGTGAGTCAAGCCGGGTCGATAACTTTCTGACAGCGAGGTACAAAAGGGAGATCCAAAAGGGTAGTAAAGGCAATCCAGGTCACAATGGTCACAGGCAAACGGCAATAAACTGGAGGAAGGAAAGGGTCAGGAAACAGGTAATCACAGGAACACTGGAACGCTGGAGGACAGGAAAGGACCTGAAACTCTGGCACAGGAAGTGGGGTCAGAGAGGCTTAAATAGTGCTGCTAGCCAATGCCCTCAGCACTCGTAGTGCTGTCATACTCCAGCGCGGTAGCGCTAGTCATTCTTTAGCGCCGTAGCGCTATCTTCATGCAGCGTCCCATTGCCTAGCAACGGGAACGCTTCCAAGTCAGTAGCTGGCCGGCCGGCGGAAGGGGAAGTGACGCGTCTGGTTGCCTAGCAACCAGACGCGCTATGCAGACGGGCGGGCGGCCGCCAAGCGGCGCCTGACACACTCCACTTTCGGTGGACATGCAGCTCCACAAGACCTGGAGACAGCTCAGGATAATGGCAGTACTGGAAGTAGCAAAAATTGTCCCTCCCTGTCAGACGGGCAGAAACTGTAGTCTCAATGCCAGTCTGACTTAGTCATTCCCATGTGGTGAAAGCTCCCTTGCAGATGTGGAAGCTCTCTTTTCAAGGCAACTTGGCCCTCTGCAGTGTCCCCGTCTTGGCAGATTGCACCTTCTCTTTGCTTACCTTGTAGCTGATTGGACATTTGGAGACTGGGGCTGCACTTCTCTTCCTTGATTGGTGCTTCTGCAAGCTGGCAATATCCATTTAGCTATGCAGAGTCTGGCTGCGAATGCTTAGAAGCTGACAATGGTACAGAGATAAGTTACTTCTGATTAATTATGGAAAACAGTGGCGGATCCAGGGGATGATTGGGGCATTAACACCCACCCTAGCAGATGCACACTATGTTGGCTGAGAGACAGATAGATAATCTTGCTTGGCCGCTCTCATTGTGTTTTTAAACACAGTCGAAGCAGCCTGAAAGCATACCCTGTCTTCCTCTCTGTTGAAAGGTACATGAATGTAGTGTGCTGCCACAACCTGGAAGTATCCTCTTCCGAAAGGTACATGTATGTAATGTTCTTCCGCAGACAATAGACTCCCCTGCTGAAAAGTGAAATCACTATTAACTTGGTGTGACTGGATCACTTATAAATAACTTATGTAAATTATATTTATTTAAAGGAAATCGCGCAGGGCGCTTATTTATATAATTGCCAATGCACTTATTTTTGATATTGTGTATATTTTGCTATAGGAAATCTTTATTTATGAGACCAGGGGTAAAAAATTTGTTTTTTTATGGTTCAAACTTTCTAGGTATTAAAGTGATTCTATCGTTTTCCAATAAGCATTGTCTAAGTGATTTCTTGTGTTTCCAAAGCACAAACTATTTAGCAGATGCAAAAGTTTTAGCAGTTCAATACATAATTATAATACAGTACAGCCGATATCAAATACATACATACCGCCGTGCCCATTGCGCTCACTGTGCTCCGCTGGTACCAGCTACAGTACTTCACTCCAGAAGACTGTGGTCAGAGAATGACTGCCCTAGCTGGTCCCAGGGAGCTTGTATATATACACTCAGTGTTACAGAGAAAACAATACAGATGATGTGGCTTGCTTCTATAGCTCCAGGCTTCAGGAGGGTCCAGTGTAATACAGGTCATAGGCCAGTTTAAACAACCCCCTCCAAGGGTGAGGGTCAACATTCCAGATGATTCTCCCGCCCAGAAACCATTTAAAGATAGTCTATTCACAATACACAGTCAGTAACATTTTAAACATTTATTCCCTAACATCGCTAACTAGAGTATGCAATGTGCAATCCCTTCGGCGAATGAAACGGACAACTGTGGTCACATAGCGGATTAAAATGATACTAAACATGACATGTTTCCTGTAACCTTGTCACGGTTGGCTCACATGAAATTGATCCCTAGGCTCTGCTGAACATTGCTAGGCCCACCTACGGGCGCGGAGTCTAACAGACAGGTGGTTTTCACCAAGAATCCCTGCAAGGAGGTATGGTCTTAGCTGCACCAAATCTGCAGGTCGCGGTCCCGTGTGTGGGTGTACAGCAGAACGATGTGGGGGAGCCAGGTGAAGTGGATGGAGACGATGGAGTCCACAGACGAGTGGTATAAATACAGGCTCAACAATAATATAGGCTGATAGTAAGCAGCCAATGAGTTACTAGGAGAATAGGTGCTCTGTGGTATACGACGAGAGGACAGAGGCTGTCGCTATGAAGTACTCTGGAGATGGTAATGGAAGTACTGGAACAGCAATAGTTGAACACAGCCAGAGGCTGAAGGCTGACTGGAGTGGTTGAGGTAACTCGTAGTAACAGGTGATGAGTCATAGATGAAATAGCAGCTCTGATTGGTAGTGATGAGAGAACTGGAGCTGTCACAATAAAGTACACTGGAGATGGTAATAGAGGTACTGGAACAACGATAGTTCAACACGGCCCGAGACTGAGAGCAGACTGGAGTAGCGGAGGTAACCCGTGGTAACAGCTGATGAGTCACAGATGTAGTAGCGGCTCTGAGCGGTAGCGATGAGAGAACTGAAGCTGTCACAATGATGTACACTGTAGATGGTAAAAGAGGTACTGGAGCAGCGATAGTTCAACACGGCCAGAGATGGAGAGCAGACAGGAGTAGCGGAGGTAACTCGTGGTAACAGCTGATGAGTCACTGGTGTAGTAACGGCTCTGAGTGGTAGCGATGAGAGAACTGAAGCTGTCACGATGAAGTACACTGGAGATGCTAATAGAGGTACTGGAGCAGCGATAGTTTAACACGGCCAGAGACTGAGAGCAGACTAGAGTAGTGGAGGTAAACCGTGGTAACAGCTGATAAGTCACAGATGTAGTGAGCGGCACTGAGTGGTAGCGATGAGAGAACCAGAGCTGTCACGATGAAGTACACTGGAGATGGTAAGAGAGGTACTGGAGCAGCAATGGTTCAGCACAAGCCACGAACTGAGAGAAGAATGGAACACAGGCAAACCACGAGGAGAACAAGAACCAGAACCACAGGCTGCAGGAAGTGAGCTTGAAGAACAGGTATCAGACAGGTGAATCCAGGAGGTTGAAATAGTGCTCCAGAAGTGCTTAGCCAATAAAAAAGAGGGAGGCGGTGCTGAAGTGCAATAGGCTTGCCCCTGCACAGATCTGAATATAACTGAATGAATGAACTGAAGAATGTCTGCTGCTGGGACATGGCAGTTTCCAGATGAATGTAATGCAGGTAACGAGACAAGTACTATCTGCGGGACCGGAGCGTTACAAACCTGAACCTTAAATATCACTAAAGTGTATATATAACCTTAATATACCGTATTTCCCCATGTATAAGGCGCTCCCATGTATAAGACGCACCTTAATTTTGGCCCCTTAAATTGAAAAAAAAATATTACGATAGCTGTCAAAAAGGGCAGGGAGAGTGTGCTGCCCGGCTGCTTTGATCACAATCAGAGCAGCCGGGCAGTACACTCTCCCTGCAATCGCCCTTCCCCCCCCCCTGCTACCACTGTACCTACCCCCCTTCTCCTGGATGTGCACATACCGCTGTCTCCTTCCTCCTGGATCCCCGCTGCCATTGTGCCTCGGCCCCCCTGCTCCTGGATGCGCGCATACCGCTTTTCCCCTCCTCCTGGATACCCGCTGCCCCTGTATAAGATGCATCCAGGTTTTAGATCCAAAATTTTGGAGAAAAAGGTACGTCTTATACATGGGGAAATACGGTATATAACTATAAACTAAATACCATCTGCTCATGAATCACTGTGGAATGGAACCATTATAAATATGGAATATATAAATAAATTAATGAGAAAGTGCGAGTGTATGTGTGCGTATTTTATCGTGCGATCACGCCGTGCCACATGTTATGTGGCATACTGATCGCAATCGCATGGTAAAACAATATTAACCGATATACTTTCGTTCATCCAATTATACGACTTTGACGGTTCCACCCTTTGATAGTACAATAAACTATCACCTTAAAGATTTTTATATGCAGGATCTCAGTATCACGTTTCATTGCTCTGTAATGTAAGTCCCCCTTGATGTATGACCACGCTGTCTGAAGATCCCAGAAAGGTTACCATAAGAGAGAGTCTTAATCCTAGAAACAATTTTTACTTTTACTATAGACCGTATACCTCTGGAGCTTGGAGATAACCTTTTATATGCCCTTCAAGGGTGCAATAAAACATGTAATGCATTATTTTGAATGGTACAGGGTACAAAAGAACATTTATCAACAATATAGAATATTCTACTACAGTTCTTCATGACTAACAGGTTCATCCGTCCAACGCATGTCTTTAAGCTCAGACAACATTTAGATAGTACATGTTCACCAATAACATCATCAAAATATACATTCCAATAATATCAACATTTTGTCACTCACCGGACCGCGAGTGCCTCTGCGCTGGTGCGTGGTTCTCTAGCCTTCCTGCCGGCGCCTGTCCTGAGCAGCGGCCGTCCGCCATCTTGATGGACTGCGCATGCGCAGCATCCAAGAACTCTTATGACCTTTGCTTTTAATCTAATTGGTGGATCAGGCACCTCTCCCTATTTAAGGCACCTGTGCTCAATACATCGTTGCCTGATCTTGAGTCTCATTCCCTGTGAGTCTCTGAAGGTGTCTCCTGTGTCCTGCTCGTGTCTTCAGTTTCCTGCTGATTACCTGCTCTACTTATCGGTGGTTCCCATACCCGCTACTGACACCTGTGTCCTGCTCGTGTCTTCAGCTTCCTGCTGATTATCTGCTCTACTCATCGGTGGATCCCATACCTGCTACTAACTTCTGTATCCTGCTCGTGTCCTCAGCTGTCTGCTGGATTAACTGCTCCGCTCATCAGCGGTTCTCATACCATTCCAGCTTCAGCCTTTCAGCGCTCCTGCTGTGCCTGCATATCCTCGTGGACAAGCTTCTCTACTTATCAGCGGTATGCTTACTTGTTATTGACTATCAAATGTTACCTTGCATATCCGCTTAGGACAAGCTTCTCTACTACATACCGCCATAGACTATTAGCTATAACGCTGCATATCTGTTTGGAGCAAGTTCCTCTGTGCTCTCATTGTATTCATACAATTATTGACTCTATTCATTCCTCCACTTATCCTCACCTGGACAAGTCCTCACCTCCTCGCAGTGGTACAACTTGCTGTCCGCAGACCACTGACGCCTCCTCTACCTACCTGCACCTGGACAAGTCTTCTCATCACAGCAGTGGTACAACTTGCTACATGCAGACCACTGACTTCCCCGCTACCTACCTGCACCTGGACAAGTCTTCTCATCACAGCAGTGGTACAACTTGCTGAACGCAGTCCACTGACTTCCCCACTACCTACCTGCACTTGGACAAGTCTTCCCATCACAGCAGTGGTACAACTTGCTATCCGCAGACCACTGACTCTCCCATTACCTTTCTTCACCTGCTCACGTCCACCCTGCTCTCCGTGGTTGAAACCTGCCTTCCACTATAGCTGCAAGTCGCTGACTCATCTACCAGTATAGCTGCAAGTCGCTGACTAATCTACCAGTATAGCTGCAAGTCACTGACTCATCTACCAGTATAGCTGCAAGTCACTGACTATCATCAATTCCATTGGCATCCTTTCTCCATCTGCTGTTATATACGTTCCACTATTCACCCTGCTGCCAGAGGACCGCTGTGCAAACTCCGCCCCTCTGGTAAGCATAGTCAACTGATGAATCCTGGGCAGAACTTCTAGTGCCCGTGACAGTAAGATCAGGCCATGACAGACCCAGGATCGGAACCAACAGCTAATGAGATGCTGCAGTACCTGGTTACTCGGATTGAACAACAAGATGTTCAACAGCAACAGTTGTTCCAATGTTGTCAGGCTTTAGCCTCCCGAGGAATCCCTGAGCAAAATGTAGCGGCTACTGTTGACCCTCCAGTACCTCCTTCTTCTCCCCCAGTGCCATCCTAGGTGTCTACCGCTTCCACGCTACACCTGCCTACTCCTTCTAAGTATGATGGAGACCCCAAAACCTGTAGGGGTTTTCTTAACCAATGTTCCATTCATTTTGAACTCCAACCACATAACTTTTCTACTCATCGTTCCAAAGTGGCCTCTCTCATCTCTTTGTTTTCCGGACAGGCTCTCGCATGGGCCTCCCCTCTGTGGAAAAGAAATGACCCCTTATTGGAGGATAGTCCCATGTTTATTTCTACGTTTCGAAGAATTTTTGACGAACCTGGTCGTGTTATCTCTGCTGTTATCTCTGCGGCTTCCAGTATTCTCCGGCTACGCAAAGGATCTCGGTCTGTAGCTCAGTACGTCATCCAATTTCGGATTCTTGCCTCCGAGCTCCAATGGAACACTGAGGCGCTGATAGCTGCCTTCTGGCAGGGGCTTGCCGACAAGATCAAAGACGCACTGACCTCACAAGAGTTACCTTCCTCCTTGGACGATTTGATTTCTCTATGCCATCGTGTAGACATGAGGTTTCGTGAGAGAGATTCCGAAAGAGTAATTTCTTCCAAAGCGCCTGTTTGCTCAGGATCCAAAGTTTGTCATCTTCCACCTCCAGTAGAACCCATGGAGGTAGGACGCTCTAAACTAACATCTGAAGAGAGGGAGCGACGAGTGAAGAATAGACTCTGTATCTATTGCGCTGACTCTACTCACATGCTGAACTCATGCCCTAGAAGGTCGGGAAATGCCAGGCCCTAACCAGTTCTGGAGAGGTAAGGTTAGGGTCCCTGGAGTCCTCTCCAAATTCTATTGATGCTAAAATCTTTGCTTTTGATGTTACCGTTGCCACCAAATCATTTTTGTCTCAAGCACTTCTGGATTCCGGAGCTGCTGGAAACTTTATATCTAGTTCTCTAGTGAATCAATGGTCCCTACCAGTGATACCTTTAAAAGCACCTGTAGCGGTCACCGCTATCGATGGTTCACGCATAATTAATGGACTCATTACTCAATGTACGGCTCCATTGACCCTTCAAATCGGAGTCCTACACCAAGAGAAAATTTCATTGTTGGTCCTTCCTGTTACCACCAGTCCCATCGTACTTGGCCTTCCATGGCTTCAACTTCATTCTCCTCAGATTGACTGGAACACTCCTCAAGTCACTTCCTGGGGTCCGGATTGTCATCATAGATGTTTGTCTCAAGTCGTTCCACTCAAAATAAATCAGTCTTCCATTACACCCTGCCCACCGGGTCTTCCTCCACAGTATGCTTCCTTCGCGGATGTGTTCGATAAGATCCAGTCTGAACGCCTTCCTCCTCATCGGGCGTGGGATTGTCCGATTGACTTACAACCTGGCAAGAACCCTCCTAGGGGTCGTGTGTATCCACTCTCGCTACCAGAAACCCAAGCAACTTCTGAGTATATCAAGGAGAACCTCCAGCGAGGATTTATCCGACCTTCCACTTCTCCCGCTGGAGCGGGGTTCTTTTTTGTGAAGAAGAAGGATGGATCATTACGACCCTGTATAGATTATCGTGGTCTCAATGCCATTACTATCAAAAATCGGTACCCTATTCCACTAATTACCGAGCTCTTTGATCGCATTAAGGGAGCCCGGATATTCACCAAACTTGATCTTCGAGGCGCCTATAATTTAATCCGGATCAAGTCTGGAGACGAATGGAAGACAGCTTTTAACACCAGGGATGGTCACTATGAATATCTAGTTATGCCCTTTGGGTTGTGTAACGCCCCCAATGTCTTCCAGGGTTTCGTGAATGAGATCTTCCGGGACTTGTTGTATGTCTGTGTCGTCGTCTACCTGGACGACATATATCTTTTCTCAGGATCTGCCCACTCATTATCAACATGTGGCAGAGGTCCCTTCCAGACTCCGGAGAAACTCTTTATTCTGCAAGTTAGAAAAATGTTCCTTTGAGCTATCCCAGATTCCATTCTTAGGATATATTGTGTCCGGAGTTGGTCTAAAGATGGATCCTGAAAAGGTGAACGCTGTACTACGTTGGCCCCAGCCAACTACTCTCAGAGCAATCCAACGCTTTTTAGGTTTTGCAAACTACTACAGACGTTTCATTCAAGGTTTTTCCTCCATCGCTTCTCCAATAGTGGCTCTGACCCGGAAGGGAGCCAACACTAAACAATGGTCCTCCGAAGCCCTTCAAGCTTTCCAGTTCCTCAAGAAGTCCTTCTCTTCTGCTCCTGTTCTTCGACAGCCTGACGTGACCCTACCTTTCTTCTTGGAAGTAGATGCCTCTAATGTTGGCCTAGGGGCCTAACTATCTCAAAAATCAGAGCAACAAAAACTCCATCCTTGTGCCTTCTACTCTCGAGGTCTTCTACCTGCGAAGAGAAATTACACTATCGGGGACAAGGAGTTGTTGGCCATAAAAGCAGCATTAGAGGAGTGGAGATATCTGCTGGAGGGAGCTCGTCATCCTGTTACTATTTTTACGGATCACAAAAACATGTTATATTTGCAGTCAGCCCAATGTTTGAATCCTCGTCAAGCAAGATGGTCACTTTTCTTTTCCCGTTTTGAGCTTATCATAACCTTCAAAGCAGCTTCCAAGAATCGAAAAGCAGACGCCTTATCTCGGGCGTTTGTGGCGTCCTCTGACGCTGAAGATTGTACTAATCATCCCATATTGGATCCCAAATGTGTGACTCTGGCCAGTTCCTCCACCAAGGTGCTACCATTTGGGAGAACCCTCGTACCTCCATCTCTACGTAAAAAAATATTATCGTGGTTTCATTCTTCATGCTTTTCTGGACATTCGGGTGAACGCAAGACGTTAGAAGTCCTTTCTCAAAGCTACTGGTGGCCCTCTATGAGGAGAGATGTCAAAGAATTTATGGCCGCGTGTGAGGTGTGTTCCCAGTTTAAACCCCCCCGCAGAACACCGGCGGGATTACTTCAACCACTACCCATTCCTTACAAGCCTTGGACCCATATTAGTATGGACTTTGTCACCGATCTTCCTCCTAGTAAAAAGTGCAATACCATCTGGGTAGTGGTGGATAGATTTTCGAAAATGGCACATTTTGTTCCTTTGACCGGTTTACCTTCCTCGTCTACTCTGGCAGACCATTTTATCAAGGAGATCTTCCGAATTCATGGATGTCCATCTGAGATTGTTTCGGATAGAGGAGTACAGTTCGTCTCCAGATTCTGGCGAGCCCTTTGTAAGACCTTGGGTATCCGATTGTCATTATCATCCTCCTACCATCCTCAATCAAATGGACAGACCGAGAGAGTCAACCAAGATCTTGAGACTTTCATAAGGATGTTCTCCTCAGCCAACCAAGACAAATGGGTAGATTTACTTCCATGTGCTGAATTCACCCATAACAATATGTATCACGAGTCATCTTCAAAAAGTCCATTCTTTGTGGTATATGGTCACCATCCGTCTTTCCAAGAATTTCCTGCCCTCCCTCCCACCCAATTTCCTACAGTGGAGAGTGTATGTCAGAGTTTCAAAAATATCTGGTCTCAAGTTAATTCCTGCCTGAAGAAGACATCTGCCAGATACAAGTGTTTTGCAGATAAAAAGAGGCGAGCTATTCCACCACTTAAAATTGGAGACCGCGTAAGACTTTCTACCAAAAATATTGGCCTGAAGGTTCCGTCCATGAAGTTCGCTCCCCGTTTCATTGGTCCATACAAGATCACTCAGGTGATAAATCCGTTCTGCTTCAAACTACTATTACCTAAGAACCTTCGTATCTCCAACGCCTTACATGTGTCATTACTGAAGCCTCTTATCATCAACCGTTTCTCTGTTCCTCCTTCAGCACCTCGGCCAGTACAAGTTCATCAAGAGGAAGAGTTTGAAATTACTCATATTTTAGATGCTAAAATTTCGCGAGGAGTTCTTCGCTTTCTTGTGCATTGGAAGGGCTTTGGTCCAGAGGAGCGTTCTTGGATCCGCGCAGATGATCTCAACGCTCCAGCTCTTCTAAAAAGATTTTATTCCAAGTATCCGGGCAAACCTGGTTCCAAGTGTTCTGTGCCCACCTTTGAAAGGGGGGGTACTGTCACTCACCGGACCGTGAGTGCCTCTGCGCTGGTGCGTGGTTCTCTAGCCTTCCTGCCGGCACCTGTCCTGAGCCACGGCCATCCGCCATCTTGATGGACTGCGCATGCGCAGCATCCAAGAACTCTTATGACCTTTGCTTTTAATCTAATTGGTGGATCAGGCACCTCTCCCTATTTAAGGCACCTGTTCTCATTACATCGTTGCCTCATCTTGAGTCTCATTCCCTGTGAGTCTCTGAAGGTGTCTCCTGTGTCCTGCTCGTGTCTTCAGTTTCCTGCTGATTACCTGCTCTACTCATCGGTGGATCCCATACCCGCTACTGACTTCTGTATCCTGCTCGTGTCCTCAGCTGTCTGCTGGATTACCTGTTCCGCTCATCAGCGGTTCTCATACCCGCTACTGACTCTTGTATCCTGCTCGTGTCCTCAGCTGTCTGTTGGATTACCTGCTCTGCTCACCTGCGGTTCCCATTCCAGCTTCAGCCGTTCAGCGCTCCTGCTGTGCCTGCATATCCTCGTGGACAAGCTTCTCTACTTATCAGCGGTATGCTTACTTGTTATTGACTATCAACTGTTACCTTGCATATCCGCTTAGGACAAGCTTCTCTACTCAGCAGCGGTATACATACCGCCATAGACTATTAGCTATAACGCTGCATATCTGTTTGGAGCAAGTTTCTCTGTGCTCTCATTGTATTCATACAATTATTGACTCTATTCATTCCTCCACAAGTCCGCACCTCCTCGCAGTGGTACAACTTACTGTCCGCAGACCACTGACGCCTCCTCTACCTACCTGCACCTGGACAAGTCTTCTCATCACAGCAGTGGTACAACTTGCTATACGCAGACCACTGACTTCCCGCTACCTACCTGCACCTGGACAAGTCTTCCCTACACAGCGGTGGTACAACTTGCTGAACGCAGACCACTGACTTCCCCACTACCTACCTGCACTTGGACAAGTCTTCCCATCACAGCAGTGGTACAACTTGCTATCCGCAGACCACTGACTCTCCCATTACCTTCCTTCACCTGCTCACGTCCACCCTGCTCTCCATGGTTAAAACCTGCCTTCCACTATAGATGCAAGTCGCTGACTCATCTACCAGTATAGCTGCAAGTCGCTGACTCATCTACCAGTATAGCTGCAAGTCACTGACTATCATCAATTCCATTGGCATCCTCTCTCCATCTGCTGTTATATACGTTCCACTATTCACCCTGCTGCCAAAGGACCGCTGTGCAAACTCCGCCCCTCTGGTAAGCATAGTCAACTGGTGAATCCTGGGCAGAGCTCCTAGTGCCCGTGACACATTTACTTTCTTCTACATTTGTGGTGCGGGCTACTGTCTGTTCATTTTTTCCAGTCTTCCAATACTCAAGTTTCTTTGTACGTGAAACAGTAATCGGTTTGGCAAATATTGGGAGACTCCAAACTACGGGACCTACCTGTCTTACTTTTCCCTTAGTGACCTTCCACCCCATAATTCGGGTACCTCAGGAATATTTAGTGGAAAGAAAACTAGTCCTACTTGATATAGTCTCTGAGGCACTTGAGAGCACACCCAGCACTGTTTGGTCTACAACCTTACCCCCCCAAGAATGATAATAATTTTCAAGGATGCCTGCTCAAGTCCGAATATTACTGGACTGGCATCGCTGGATGTACCTCTCTTCAACTATGGGGTCAACGTACTTACTCCTCAGACAATAGTCCAAGGTTTCCAAATTTTTCTTTACCCCTGAATTGAATAGAGTAATTGGCTGGACCGATTGTGCTACCAACTTCTCCTTCATCCCCAACTCCTCAATATCACTACCTGAACCAGCCTCTGTCACCTGTCTACAATCGAAAGAATTGACTGTCCTGAAAAGAGAATGAGATTAGAGAAACACAGAACAGGGAAAACTACCACTTCATGCTGGACAACTGTCTTTGCAAAGTCCTTGGCTCAGGTTTTGCTAACTGCAATAGGGGCCTCCCAGAACAGACTCACGAGTGTAATTGGAACCTTCTCTGGGTGTTGGCTCCTCTGCAGTGGATGGAATGGGTACTAGTGTCTCTCTGCTACCCTTAAAGACGTGATGCTGGTAGTCAACACTTGGTACCTGTCTGTCAAACAACCTGAGCATAGGGAATTACAGTTCCACAACTTACTCTCCTGGTCCAACATCCTGACAGTTAATGTAACACCTCAGGAGACAGTGTTTTGAACGTTCTCGGTTGCTGCCTCACTATTTACCTTTCCTCTCAAGATCTAGACCAGTCTCTCAATTACAAACTCATCACAAGAAAAGTCAAAAACATTTCAAAAGACAACAGGTTAAGAGGCAGCTCAGTTGTAATCTTGATAGTGGGGAGGGCTAGTGGCCAAAGCTACCAGCCACTTCAATCAAGTTTCAACCCTCATTCTATTCAATTCGTTCTAGCTAGTAACGTTACTTTATTTTTACCCTGGTTTGTGGCTAATCAAAAAGTATGCAATTTGTTATCACTGCTCAAACATTATACATTTATTACCAATAACATGAATACCCCTATCACCTTTTATGACTCTAGGGCTATCTCATTGAATAACAAAACAAAAGCCCTGAATATGACACAGTAATACATTAGAAACATTTCAATACACCTTTACCCAGATATATTTCATCGGTACACACGATGCATACTTGAGGAACCACGCAATGTGGTAATTGGATGACGTGGATTTGTTTTACCTGGAGAAATTTCTTCAGGTAACACAAATAATCATATATTAACTAATATGTGTGTGCATGCATGTGTGTGTGTGTGTGTGTGTGTGTACAGTTTAAAACAATACAACGAAAAACAAAACAAGACATAGATTTGTCAGCTGTTACATAAAACCCTGCTGTCATTTTGACAGCCATGTACAGTCGTGTGTGTAGGTGCGGACTTTACTAGCAGCTACTTCAGTTGAGAACTGTGTCACAGTCACAAGTCTATATAAAAGTTTTTCAGTCGCCTCAATGTCCCCCCCTAGACTAGAAAAATGCTGAAGACCAATGTATATCAATTGATTTTCCCTCTGCCAACTCACATGCCATTTTCAATCCCACATGTTCAGCTACTTGGCTAAGTGAGAAGGGCAAAGGGGTCTATCTCTATAACACTTTCTTCAAATATAACAGTATCCAGTACATATCTGTCTAACAGTGAAAAAATCTAAAACATGAAAATTTTACATTTTCTAGGGTTTCCACATTATGTCTTGTGGCAAAAATCCTACTCCAATGTTCTTTCAGAGATGCATATCTGTATGTCTAACTTCCAGAGATCTCCTGTCCCACCCGTTGTGCATATATATAAAGGCACACTTTGCACAGGAGACAAAAAAGGCAGATATGCAATCTATAAAACATGAATCACATTTTCACAACAAAAACCTTTCTGCTTAAAATCAGCAGCTTTTATACACATAAAAACAAACCCCTAGTTGCTTCTGTGACTTATGTCAATCTAGTGTGTGTATTCCTGACACCGCCTGATGTCACAAATGTCTTAGCCCCATGAATGAGACCGTGTCTACATCTTTTTGTATCTCTATACAAAAAAAAGAGTGAGATACTTACAGACATGTAAAGAATGAAGAATAGGTGAGCAACGAATAATAAGAATATAAGAATTTGAATACAAGGATTTGAAAACAAACAGAAAGGCAGAAAAGGAGATATTACAGTAAACATGACGGCTGGATTGGACACTATGGGAAAATTGCTGTATTTATTCCACTAATCCCCTTAGCTATTCGCTAAACTATGACCACTCCCCCTACTTAACTAGGGGGTCTTACGTCAACCGTGCAATCCAGTGTCGTCCATCATTAGTTCACATGGAACTAATCACCATAACTATATACCTTTGTGACAGACTTTCTGATTTATAATAGAGAAGTGAAAAATTAACCCTTGGTGACTCATACTTAGTATCTCACGTGTTTCTATCTGAAATACATAAAATGACATTTAGAGCAAAGTATGTACATTCTTCATTTTTGAATAATGACTCTCAGCCAAACAAATTATCATGAGCCACTGCAGCCTAAAACAAAGAGTGTTACAATGATCCATTGTTAATTAGTCTTTCAAGAGTATTTTTTCCACTTCTCCATCCCACCCTTTAATCACTAAGCCTATATTTCTTTTGTTTATCCTTATCTATGAAAAAGAAAAGACAAGATAGTTATTTTTAAACAACAAAGGAAACAAACATTTTCATTCCTGACCATCGGCCAGCGATCAGGAAAGCAAACATACGACAACATTAAACAAACAAGCAATAACAGCAAAGTATAATTTTAAATCAGTTTCTTTCTAAACCTGCACACAGATACTTACCAGAGATAAACAGTTACCCCGACTGGTTGTAGGACCACAGGTATGACCTGACCTCTAGAGTTGGCTATAGTTCTCCCTCAAAGCGTTTGTTGCTGTGAGGTATGCAGACAACTGTTGGGAAACCTCTGAGACCTGTGTGCGCCTTCTCTGTGGGTGTCTATGTGATTCCCCCTTCTATTAATCTCTACATTATTCTCACCAATTTCAGCCACTGCCCCTGCTGGTGGAACTGTTCCCTTTCCTTTTCCGTGTAATGCTTCCTGCATGTTACTGGCATGGGCAATGGCTGTAATGACGGTGGGTACATTTTCTTCTTCTGAAACAATACTCTCATAATTACTTAATACACCATTCAAATTACTCATTACATTTTTAACATTTTTTGTATTGGCTGTACTTACCACCCCAACCGCATTTGGCGACGAGGGCACACATGCGCTCAGTTCTCCACGCATTGCAACGCTCACTGCCGTTGTGTGCGCGCTTTGCGCCATGCCTACTTCCGCTGAGCACGCGCTCCCTTGCCACGTGTACCCTTCTTGTTGCCACAATTTTAAACAGTTATCATGTTTAATTCTCGTGTTTGTTGGTTTAATCAACCGTACTTAATCTGTAACATTATTCAACACCTCTGAATTGAAACTACCGATCTTTGGAAAAGTCTCTCACAATCCTTAGTCGTCTTGACCCATTTGTCACAATACACCATTGCATACGCACCATATTTCTTAAACATAAGAAACCTCGTTGAACCAATCGACCCTTCCTTAACCTCATCAACCATTTCTAAAATTTGTTTAGAAACCTGTTTTCACTGTATACCTTGTATACTACTTATTCAAAGCATATACTTCTTCAATACACTATATACTACTCAAAATACCGTATACTACTGAAAAACCGAACCGTATACTACTTAAAATATTGTATACTACTAATAACCACACCGTATACTACTTAAAATACTGTATACTACTGAAAACAACACCGTATACTACATAAAATACAGTATACTACATAAAACAACACCGTATACTACTTAACATACCGTATACTACTGAAAACAACACCGTATACTACTAATAAACACTGTATACTACTAATAAACACTGTATACTACTAAAATCCCACCGTATACTACTAAAAATCAACACCGTATACTACTAATAAACCGTATACTACTTAAAAACCAACACTGTATGCTACTCAAAATACCACATACTACTAGAATACTGTTCTCTGTTCAAACACAACCTCAGCCGTCCAGTCCACCTCGTCAGGCAGCAACCGATATCCCTGTCTTTTCAACAGTAAATCACCTTAACAGTCTGTCTCTTTTCAACAGAATACAAATTCTTCTCTTATCTGTCTCTTTTCAACAGTAAATAAACTCTTGTCTTTATGCATACCATTCACGTACACATACAACCTTTTGTTTTCTGCACAGAAAATAAATTTCCCAAACAATAGTAATATTTTTTCAGAGGCTTTAGCAAGTCATTATACTATACATATAACAAACTATAAAAATGACTTTTTAAACACGTGGCAATATCACGGAAGTGCGCATACTCAATGCAGGAAGTACACATA
>NW_027445959.1:0-140211 GCF_038048845.1 Mixophyes fleayi
TTCATAAATCAAATCATGATTCATGAATTGAATCAGAAATCGAAACATGAATTGAATCATGAATCATGAATTGAATCATGAATCGTGAATCATGAATCATGAATTGAATCATGAATCATGAATCTTGAATTGAATCATGAATTATGAATTGAATCATGAATTGAATCATGAATCATGAATTGAATCATTAATCATGAAGTGAATCATGAATCATGAATCATGAATTAAATCATGAATCATGAATCATGAATCATGAATCATGAATCATAAATCGAATCATAAATCATGAATTGAATCAAGAATCATGAATTGAATCATAAATCATGAATCATGAATCATGAATTGAATCAAGAATCATGAATCATGAATTATGAATCATGAATTTAATCATGAATCATGAATCATGAATCATGAATTAAATCATGAATTGAATCATGAATCATGAATCATGAATTGAATCATGAATCATGAATCATGAATTGAATCATGAATCATGAATCGAATCATGAATCATGAATCAAATCATGAATTGAATCATGAATCTAATCATGAATTAAATCATGAATCATGAATTGAATCATGAATCATGAATCATGAATCATAAATTGAATCATGAATCATGAATTGAATCATAATATGAATCGTCAATCATGAATTATGAATTATGAATTGAAACATGAATCATGAATCATGAATTGAATCATGAATTGAATCATGAATCATGAATTGAATCATAAATCATGAATCATGAATCATGAATGATAAATTGAATCATAAATCATGAATCATGAATTGAATCATGAATTGAATCATGAATCATGAATTGAATCATGAATCATGAATCATGAATTGAATCATGAATCATGAATAAATAATCATGAATCGAATCATGAATTATGAATTGAATCATGAATCATAAATCATAAATTGAATCTTGAATTATGAATTGAATCATGAATTCAATCATGAATCATGAATTGAATCATGAATCATGAATTGAATCATGAATCATGAATCATGAATTAAATCATGAATCATGAATCATGAATCATGAATTGAATCATGAATCATGAATTATGAATCATGAATTGAATCATGAATCATGAATCATGAATTATGATTTGAATCATGAATCATGAATCATAAATTAAATCATGAATCATGAATTGAATCATGAATCATGAATTGAATCATGAATCATGAAGTGAATCATAAATCATGAATCATGAATCACAAATCGAATCATAAATCATGAATTGAATCAAGAACCATAAATCATGAATAGAATCATGAATCATGAATCATGAATCATGAATCATAAATCGAATCATAAATCATGAATTGAATCAAGAATCATGAATCATGAATTATGAATCATGAATTAAATCATAAATCATGAATCATGAATCATGAATCATGAATTGAATCAAGAATCATGAATCATGAATTATGAATCATGAATTGAATCACAAATCATGAATCATGAATCATGAATCATAAATCATAAATCATGAATTGAATCAAGAATCATGAATCATGAATTATGAATCATGAATTGAATTCATGAATCATGAATCATGAATTAAATCATGAATTGAATCATGAATCATGAATCATGAATTGAATCATGAATCATGAATTATGAATCGAATCATGAATTATGAATCATGAATCATGAATCGAATCATGAATCATGAATCAAATCATGAATTGAATCATGAATTTAATCATGAATCATGAATCATGAATCATGAATCATGAATCATGAATCTAATCATAAATTAAATCATGAATCATGAATTGAATCATGAATCATGAATCATGAATCATAAATTGAATCATGAATTATGAATTGAATCATTTATTGAATCATGAATCATGAATTATGAATTATGAATTGAATCATGAATCATGAATCATAAATTGAATCATGAATTGAATCATGAATCATGAATTGAATCATAAATCATGAATCATAAATCATAAATGATAAATTGAATCATGAATTGAATCATGAATCATAAATCATGAATCATGAATGATAAATTGAATCATGAATCATAAATTATAAATTGAATCTTGAATCATGAATTGAATCATGAATTATGAATCATGAATTGAATCATGAATTGAATCATGAATCGAATCATGAATTGAATCATGAATCATGAATTGAGTTATGAATCATAAATTGAATCATGAATCATGGATTGAATCATGAATCATGAATCATGAATTGAATTATGAATCATAGATCCTGAATCTAATCATGAATCATAATTTAAGAATAATGAATCGAATCATGAATACTGAATGGAATTATGAGTCATGAATTGAATCATGAATTGAATCATGAATTGAATCATGAATTATGAATTGAATCATAAATCATGAATTATGAATTGTATCATCAATCATGAATCATAAATCGAATCATGAATCATGAATTGAATCATGAATTGAATCATGAATCATGAATTGAATCATGAATCATGAATCATGATTTCAATCATGAATCGAATCATAAATCATAAATTGAATCATGAATTGAATCATGAATCATGAATTGAATCATGAATTGAATCATGAATCATGAATTGAATCATGAATCATGAATCATAAATCATGAATCATTAATTGAATCATGAATCGAATCATGAATTGAATCATGAATCATGAATTGAATCATGAATCATGAATCATGAATCATGAATCATAAATCATGAATTCAATCATGAATCATGAATCATGAATTGAATAATGAATCATGATTTAAGAATCAAGAATTGAATCATGAATCATGAATCATGAATCGAATCATGAATCATGAATTATGAATCATGAATTATGAATCATGAATCATGAATTGAATCATGAATCATGAATACTGAATGGAATGATGAATCATGAATTGAATCATGAATCATGAATTGAATAATAAATTGAATTATGAATTGAATCATCAATTCAATCATGAATCATGAATTGAATCATGAATCATGAATTGAATCATGAATCATGAATTATGAATTGAATCATGAATCATAAATCAAATCATGATTCATGAATTGAATCAGAAATCGAAACATGAATTGAATCATGAATCATGAATTGAATCATGAATCGTGAATCATGAATCATGAATTGAATCATGAATCATGAATCTTGAATTGAATCATGAATTATGAATTATGAATTATGATTTGGATCATGAATCATAAATCATAAATTGAATCATGAATCATGAATTGAATCATGAATTGAATCATGAATCATGAATTGAATCATTAATCATGAAGTGAATCATGAATCATGAATCATGAATTGAATCATGAATCATGAATCATGAATCATGAATCATGAATCATAAATCGAATCATAAATCATGAATTGAATCAAGAATCATGAATTGAATCATAAATCATGAATCATGAATCATGAATTGAATCAAGAATCATGAATCATGAATTATGAATCATGAATTTAATCATGAATCATGAATCATGAATCATGAATTAAATCATGAATTGAATCATGAATCATGAATCATGAATTGAATCATGAATCATGAATCATGAATTGAATCATGAATCATGAATCGAATCATGAATCATGAATCAAATCATGAATTGAATCATGAATCTAATCATGAATTAAATCATGAATCATGAATTGAATCATGAATCATGAATCATGAATCATAAATTGAATCATGAATCATGAATTGAATCATAATATGAATCATCAATCATGAATTATGAATTATGAATTGAAACATGAATCATGAATCATGAATTGAATCATGAATTGAATCATGAATCATGAATTGAATCATAAATCATGAATCATGAATCATGAATGATAAATTGAATCATGAATCATGAATCATGAATTGAATCATGAATTGAATCATGAATCATGAATTGAATCATGAATCATGAATCATGAATTGAATCATGAATCATGAATAAATAATCATGAATCGAATCATGAATTATGAATTGAATCATGAATCATAAATCATAAATTGAATCTTGAATCATGAATTGAATCATGAATCTTGAATCATGAATTGAATCATGAATCATGAATCATAAATTGAATCATGAATCATGAATTGAATCATAAATTTAATCATGAATCATGAATTGAATCATGAATCATGGATTGAATCATGAATCATGAATCATGAATGGAATTATGAATCATGAATCCTGAATCGAATCATGAATCATGATTTAAGAATCATGAATCGAATCATGAATACTGAATGGAATCATGAATCATAATTTGAATCATGAATTGAATCATGAATTGAATCATGAATCATGAATTGAATCATGAATCATGAATTATGAATTGAATCATGAATCATGAATCATGAATCATGAATCATGAATTCAATCATGAATCATGAATCATGAATCGAATAATGAATCATGATTTAAGAATCAAGAATTGAATCATTAATCATGAATCATGAATTGAATCATGAATCATGAATCATGAATCGAATCATGAATCATGAATTATGAATCATGAATTATGAATCATGAATCATGAATTGAATCATGAATCATGAATACTGAATGGAATCATGAATCATGAATTGAATCATGAATCATGAATCATGAATTGAATCATGAATCATGAATAAGTAATCATGAATCGAATCATGAATTATGAATTGAATCATGAATCATAAATCATAAATTGAATCATGAATCATAAACTGAATCATGAATCATGAATTGAATCATAAATTGAATCCTGAATCATGAATTGAATCATGAATCATGGATTGAATCATGAATCATGAATCATGAATGGAAATATGAATCATGAATCCTGAATCGAATCATGAATCATGATTTAAGAATCATGAATCGAATCATGAATACTGAATGGAATCATGAATCATGAATTGAATCATGAATCGAATCATGAATTGAATAATGAATCATGAATTGAATCATGAATCATGAATCATGAATTGAATCATGAATCATGAATCATGAATCGAATAATGAATCATGATTTAAGAATCAAGAATTGAATCATGAATCATGAATCATGAATTGAATCATGAATCATGAATCATGAATTGAATCATGAATCATGAATCATGAATCGAATCATGAATCATAAATTATGAATCATGAATTATGAATCATGAATCATGAATTGAATCATGAATCATGAATACTGAATGGAATCATGAATCATGAATCATGAATCATGAATCATGAATTGAATCATGAATCATGAATCATGAATCGAATAATGAATCATGATTTAAGAATCAAGAATTGAATCATGAATCATGAATTGAATCATGAATCATGAATCATGAATCGAATCATGAATCATGAATTATGAATCATGAATCATGAATTGAATCATGAATCATAATTACTGAATGGAATCATGAATCATGAATTGAATCATGAATCATGAATTGAATAATAAATTGAATTATGAATTGAATCATGAATTGAATCATGAATCATGAATTGAATCATGAATCATGAATTGAATCATGAATCATGAATCATGAATTGAATCATGAATCATGAATTGAATCATGAATCATGAATCATGAATTGAATCATGAATCATGAATTATGAATCATGAATTGAATCATGAATCATGAATCATGAATTATGATTTGAATCATGAATCATGAATCATAAATTAAATCATGAATCATGAATTGAATCATGAATCATGAATTGAATCATAAATCATGAAGTGAATCATGAATCATGAATCATAAATTGAATCATAAATCATGAATTGAATCAAGAATCATGAATCATGAATCATAAATCGAATCATAAATCATGAATTGAATCAAGAATCATGAATCATGAATTATGAATCATGAATTGAATCATAAATCATGAATCATGAATCATGAATTGAATCAAGAATCATGAATCATGAATTATGAATCTTGAATTGAATCATAAATCATGAATCATGAATCATGAATCATAAATCATGAATTGAATCAAGAATCATGAATCATGAATTATGAATCATGAATTGAATCATGAATCATGAATCATGAATGATGAATTAAATCATGAATTGAATCAAGAATCATGAATCATGAATTAAATCATGAATAATGAATTGAATCATGAATCATGAATCATGAATCATAAATTGAATCATGAATTATGAAATGAATCATAAATTGAATCATGAATCATGAATCATGAATCATGAATTGCATCATGAATTGAATCATGAATCATGAATTGAATCATAAATCATGAATTGAATCATGAATTGAATTATGAATTGAATCATGAATTGAATCATGAATCATGAATTGAATCATGAATTGAATCATGAATCATGAATTGAATCATGAATCATGAAAAATGAATTTATTCATGAATCATAAATCGAATCATGAATCATGAATTGAATCATGAATCATGAATTATGAATCATGAATCATGAATTAAATCATGAATCATGAATACTGAATGGAATGATGAATCATAAATTGAATCATGAATCATGAATTGAATAATAAATTGAATTATGAATTGAATCATGAATTGAATCATGAATCATGAATTGAATCATGAATCATGAATTATGAATTGAATCATGAATCATAAATCAAATCATGATTCATGAATTGAATCAGAAATCGAAACATGAATTGAATCATGAATCATGAATCATGAATTGAATCATGAATCATGAATCATGAATTGAATCATGAATCATGAATACTGAATGGAATCATGAATCATGAATTGAATCATAAATCATGAATTGAATAATAAATTGAATTATGAATTGAATCATGAATTGAATCATGAATCATGAATTGAATCATGAATCATGAATTGAATCATGAATCATGAATTGAATCATGAATCATGAATTGAATCATGAATCATGAATCATGAATTGAATCATGAATCATGAATTATGAATCATGAATGGAATCATGAATCATGAATCATAAATTATGATTTCAATCATGAATCATGAATCATAAATTAAATCATGAATCATGAATCATAAATTGAATCATAAATCATGAACTGAATCAAGAATCATGAATCATGAATTGAATCATGAATTATGAATCATGAATCATGAATCATGAATCATAAATCGAATCATAAATCATGAATTGAATCAAGAATCATGAATCATGAATTATGAATCATGAATTGAATCATAAATCATGAATCATGAATCATGAATCATGAATTGAATCAAGAATCATGAATCATGAATTATGAATCTTGAATTGAATCATAAATCATGAATCATGAATCATGAATCATGAATTGAATCAAGAATCATGAATTATGAATTATGAATCTTGAATTGAATCATAAATCATGAATCATGAATCATGAATCAAGAATCATAAATCATGAATTGAATCAAGAAACATGAATCATGAATCATGAATTGAATCATGAATCATGAATCTTGAATTGAATCATGAATTATGAATTATGAATCATGAATTGAATCATGAATCATGAATCATGAATTATGATTTGAATCATGAATCATAAATCATAAATTGAATCATGAATCATGAATTGAATCATGAATTGAATCATGAATTGAATCATTAATCATGAAGTGAATCATGAATCATGAATTGAATCATGAATCATGAATCATGAATCATAAATCGAATCATAAATCATGAATTGAATCAAGAATCATGAATTGAATCATAAATCATGAATCATGAATCATGAATTGAATCAAGAATCATGAATTATGAATCATGAATTTAATCATGAATCATGAATCATGAATAATGAATTAAATCATGAATTGAATCATGAATCATGAATCATGAATTGAATCATGAATCATGAATCATGAATTGAATCATGAATCATGAATCGAATCATGAATCATGAATCAAATCATGAATTGAATCATGAATCTAATCATGAATTAAATCATGAATCATGAATTGAATCATGAATCATGAATCATGAATCATAAATTGAATCATGAATCATGAATTGAATCATAATATGAATCATCAATCATGAATTATGAATTATGAATTGAAACATGAATCATGAATGATAAATTGAATCATGAATCATGAATCATGAATTGAATCATGAATTGAATCACGAATCATGAATTGAATCATGAATCATGAATCATGAATTGAATCATGAATCATGAATAAATAATCATGAATCGAATCATGAATTATGAATTGAATCATGAATCATAAATCATAAATTAAATCTTGAATCATGAATTGAATCATGAATCTTGAATCATGAATTGAATCATGAATCATGAATCATGAATCATAAATTGAATCATGAATCATGAATTGAATCATGAATTGAATCATGAATTGAATCATGAATTATGAATTGAATCATAAATCATGAATTATGAATTGTTTCATCAATCATGAATCATAAATCGAATCATGAATCATGAATTGAATCATGAATTGAATCATGAATCATGAATTGAATCATGAATCATGAATCATGATTTCAATCATGAATCATGAATCGAATCATAAATCATGAATTGAATCATGAATCATGAATTGAATCATGAATTGAATCATGAATCATGAATTGAATCATGAATCATGAATCATAAATCATGAATCATTAATTGAATCATGAATCGAATCATGAATTGAATCATGAATCATGAATTGAATCATGAATCATGAATTATGAATCATGAATCATGAATTGAATCATGAATTATGAGTTATGAATTGAATCATGAATCGAATCATGAATCATGAATCATGAATTATGAATCATGAATCATGAATTGAATCATGAATCATGAATTATGAATTGAATCATGAATCATGAATCATAAATCGAATCATGATTCATGAATTGAATAAGGAATCGAATCATGAATTGAATCATGAATTGAATCATGAATCATGAATTGAATCATGAATCATGAATCATGAATCATAAATCATGAATCATGAATCATGAATCGAATCATGAATCATGAATTATGAATCATGAATTATGAATCATGAATTGAATCATGAATCATGAATACTGAATGGAATGATGAATCATGAATTGAATCATGAATCATGAATTGAATAATAAATTGAATTATGAATTGAATCATCAATTCAATCATGAATCATGAATTGAATCATGAATCATGAATTATGAATTGAATCATGAATCATAAATCAAATCATGATTCATGAATTGAATCAGAAATTGAAACATGAATTGAATCATGAATCATGAATCATGAATTGAATCATGAATCGTGAATCATGAATCATGAATTGAATCATGAATCATGAATCTTGAATTGAATCATGAATTATGAATTATGATTTGAATCATGAATCATAAATCATAAATTGAATCATGAATCATGAATTGAATCATGAATTGAATCATGAATCATGAATTGAATCATTAATCATGAAGTGAATCATGAATCATGAATCATGAATTGAATCATGAATCATGAATCATGAATTATGAATCATGAATCATAAATCGAATCATAAATCATGAATTGAATCAAGAATCATGAATTGAATCATAAATCATGAATCATGAATCATGAATTGAATCAAGAATCATGAATTATGAATTATGAATCATGAATTTAATCATGAATCATGAATCATGAATCATGAATTAAATCATGAATTGAATCATGAATCATGAATCATGAATTGAATCATGAATCATGAATCATGAATCGAATCATGAATCATGAATCAAATCATGAATTGAATCATGAATCTAATCATGAATTAAATCATGAATCATGAATTGAATCATGAATCATGAATCATGAATCATAAATTGAATCATGAATCATGAATTGAATCATAATATGAATCATCAATCATGAATTATGAATTATGAATTGAATCATGAATCATGAATCATGAATTGAATCATGAATTGAATCATGAATCATGAATTGAATCATAAATCATGAATCATGAATCATGAATGATAAATTGAATCATGAATCATGAATCATGAATTGAATCATGAATCGAATCATGAATTATGAATTGAATCATGAATCATAAATCATAAATTGAATCTTGAATCATGAATTGAATCATGAATCTTGAATCATGAATTGAATCATGAATCATGAATCATAAATTGAATCATGAATCATGAATTGAATCATAAATTGAATCATGAATCATGAATTGAATCATGAATCATGATTTAAGAATCGTGAATCGAATCATGAATACTGAATGGAATCATGAATCATCATCATCATCATCATCATTTATTTATATAGCGCCAACATATTCCGTAGCGCTTTACAATTGGGGACAAACGTAATAAACTAATAAACAAACTGGGTGAAACAGACAAAGAGGTGAGAAGGCCCTGCTCGCAAGCTTACAATCTATGGGACAATGGGAGATTGACACATGAGGTTAAGTATACATTTTGCATCTTGGCCCAGCCAGACTGCAAAGGTAGGGTGACTCATAAGCTAAATGATCCTGTCACACAACAATGTTATTCCGGGGGTAGTTGTCTTGTGTGAAATTGTGTAACAGGCTAAAGGTAGTGAGGTTAAGATGGTGGTTGAGGAATATTATAAGCTTGTCTGAATAGGTAGGTTTTCAGAGAACGCTTGAAAGTTTGTAGAACAGAGGAGAGTCTTATTGTGCGAGGGAGAGAGTTCCATAGAGTGGGTGCAGCCCGAAAAAAGTCCTGTAACCGGGAATGGGAGGATGTAATGAGGGTGGATGAGAGACGCAGATCTTTTGCAGAACGGAGTTGCCGAGTTGGGAGATATTTTGAGACAAGAGAGGAGATGTATGTTGGTGCAGCTTTGTTGATGGCCTTGTAGGTTAGTAAAAGTAATTTATATTGGATTCGGTAGAAGACAGGCAGCCAGTGTAGAGACATACAGAGTGATTCAACAGAGGAATAGCTATTTGCAAGGAAAATCAGTCTTGCCGAAGCATGCAAAATAGATTTTAGGGGTTTGAGTCTGTTTTTGGGAAGACCAGTAAGGAGGGAATTGCAATAGTCAATGCGGGAGATGATTAGTGCATGAATTAAGGTTTTAGCAGTGTCTTGTGTGAGATATGTGCGGATTCTGGAAATGTTCTTTAGATGTATGTAACATGATTTAGATATAGAGTCAATGTGGGGAACAAAGGATAGGCGTGAATCAAGGATTACACCTAGGCAGCGAGCTTGTGGGGTGGGATTTATGGTCATGTTATCAACAGAGATAGAAATGTCAGGTATGCTCTTGTTGGCGGGTGGGAATATTATTAACTCTGTTTTAGAAAGATTAAGTTTGAGTTGACGAGAGGCCATCCAAGATGAAATGGCAGAAAGACAGTCAGTTACACGGGACAACACAGATGTCGAGATATCAGGAGAGGATAGATAGATTTGGGTATCATCCGCATAGAGATGATACTGAAAGCCAAAGGAACTTATTAGATTTCCAAGAGAAGCGGTATAGATAGAGAACAGCAGAGGACCTAGCACCGAGCCTTGTGGTACTCCAACTGATAGGGGAAGCGGAGCAGAGGTGGCTCCAGAGAAATTAACAGTGAAAGAGCGATTAGAGAGGTAAGATGAGAACCAGGATAGAACTGTGTCTTGAAGACCTAGGGATTGCAGCGTTTGTATGAGAAGAGAGTGGTCAACGGTGTCAAATGCAGCCGAGAGATCAAGGAGAATTAGGAGAGAGTAATGGCGTTCAGTCTTAGCAGTGATCAGATCATTAACAACCTTGGTCAGCGCAGTCTCTGTGGAGTGTTGAGAACGAAAGCCAGACTGAAGAGGATCCAACAGGTTGTTTGCGGAAAGAAAGCGTGTGAGGCGAGTGTAGGCAAGTCTCTCTAGAAGCTTGGAGGGGCAAGGGAGCTGAGAGATGGGACGGTAATTTGAGAGAGAGTTTGGGTCGGAGTTTTGTTTTTTTAGAATAGGAGTAATCACTGCATGCTTGTATAGTGATGGAAAGATGCCAGTAGAGAGTGAGAGATTACAGATTTGAGTTAGAGGTGAAATGAGCACAGAAGACAGGGATCTACCAATTTGCGAGGGAATAGGATCAAGAGGACAGGAGGTAGAGTAGGAAGATAAGAAGAGCGTAGAAATTTCCTCTTCATTTGTGGGGTCAAATGAAGAAAGGGTGTCAGAGGGTAGTGGGAAGGAAATGAGCTGATGGCTTGTCGAGGAAGAGGATACCATTTCTAGTCTGATCTTGAATCATGAATTGAATCATGAATTGAATCATGAATTGAATCATGAATCATGAATTGAATCATGAATCATGAATTATGAATTGAATCATGAATCATGAATCATGAATTCAATCATGAATCATGAATCATGAATCGAATAATGAATCATGATTTAAGAATCAAGAATTGAATCATTAATCATGAATCATGAATTGAATCATGAATCATGAATCATGAATCGAATCATGAATCATGAATTATGAATCATGAATTATGAATCATGAATCATGAATTGAATCATGAATCATGAATACTGAATGGAATCATGAATCATGAATTGAATCATGAATCATGAATTGAATCATGAATCATGAATCATGAATTGAATCATGAATCATGAATAAGTAATCATGAATCGAATCATGAATTATGAATTGAATCATGAATCATAAATCATAAATTGAATCATGAATCATAAATTGAATCATGAATCATGAATTGAATCATAAATTGAATCATGAATCATGAATTGAATCATGAATCATGGATTGAATCATGAATCATGATTCATGAATGGAAATATGAATCATGAATCCTGAATCGAATCATGAATCATGATTTAAGAATCATGAATCGAATCATGAATACTGAATGGAATCATGAATCATGAATTGAATCATGAATCGAATCATGAATTGAATAATGAATCATGAATTGAATCATGAATCATATATTATGAATTGAATCATGAATCATGAATCATGAATCATGAATCATGAATCATGAATCGAATAATGAATCATGATTTAAGAATCAAGTATTGAATCATGAATCATGAATCATGAATTGAATCATGAATCATGAATCATGAATTGAATCATGAATCATGAATCATGAATCGAATCATGAATCATGAATTATGAATCATGAATTATGAATCATGAATCATGAATTGAATCATGAATCATGAATACTGAATGGAATCATGAATCATGAATCATGAATCATGAATCATGAATTGAATCATGAATCATGAATCATGAATCGAATAATGAATCATGATTTAAGAATCAAGAATTGAATCATGAATCATGAATCATGAATTGAATCATGAATCATGAATCATGAATCGAATCATAAATCATGAATTATGAATCATGAATTATGAATCATGAATCATGAATTGAATCATGAATCATGAATACTGAATGGAATCATGAATCATGAATTGAATCATGAATCATGAATTGAATAATAAATTGAATTATGAATTGAATCAAGAATTGAATCATGAATCATGAATTGAATCATGAATCATGAATTGAATCATGAATCATGAATCATGAATTGAATCATGAATAATGAATTGAATCATGAATCATGAATCATGAATTGAATCATGAATCATGAATTATGAATCATGAATTGAATCATGAATCATGAATCATGAATTATGATTTGAATCATGAATCATGAATCATAAATTAAATCATGAATCATGAATTGAATCATGAATCATGAATTGAATCATGAATCATGAAGTGAATCATGAATCATGAATCATAAATTGAATCATAAATCATGAATTGAATCAAGAATCATGAATCATGAATCATAAATCAAATCATAAATCATGAATTGAATCAAGAATCATGAATCATGAATTATGAATCATGAATTGAATCATAAATCATGAATCATGAATCATGAATTGAATCAAGAATCATGAATCATGAATTATGAATCTTGAATTGAATCATAAATCATGAATCATGAATCATGAATCATAAATCATGAATTGAATCAAGAATCATGAATCATGAATTATGAATCATGAATTGAATCATGAATCATGAATGATGAATTAAATCATGAATTGAATCAAGAATCATGAATCATGAATTAAATCATGAATCATGAATTGAATCATGAATCATGAATCATGAATCATAAATTGAATCATGAATTATGAAATGAATCATAAATTGAATCATGAATCATGAATTATGAATTATGAACTGAATCATGAATCATGAATCATGAATTGAATCATGAATTGAATCATGAATCATGAATTGAATCATAAATCATGAATTGAATCATGAATTGAATTATGAATTGAATCATGAATTGAATCATGAATCATGAATTGAATCATGAATCATGAAAAATGAATTGATTCATGAATCATAAATCGAATCATGAATCATGAATTGAATCATGAATCATGAATTATGAATCATGAATCATGAATTGAATCATGAATCATGAATACTGAATGGAATGATGAATCATGAATTGAATCATGAATCATGAATTGAATAATAAATTGAATTATGAATTGAATCATGAATTCAATCATGAATCATGAATTGAATCATGAATCATGAATTATGAATTGAATCATGAATCATAAATCAAATCATTATTCATGAATTGAATCAGAAATCGAAACATGAATTGAATCATGAATGATGAATCATGAATTGAATCATGAATCGTGAATCATGAATCATGAATTGAATCATGAATCATGAATCATGAATTGAATCATGAATCATGAATACTGAATGGAATCATGAATCATGAATTGAATCATAAATCATGAATTGAATAATAAATTGAATTATGAATTGAATCATGAATTCAATCATGAATCATGAATTGAATCATGAATCATGAATTGAATCATGAATCATGAATCATGAATTGAATCATGAATCATGAATTGAATCATGAATCATGAATCATGAATTGAATCATGAATCATGAATTATGAATCATGAATGGAATCATGAATCATGAATCATAAATTATGATTTGAATCATGAATCATGAATCATAAATTAAATCATGAATCATGAATTGAATCATGAATCATGAGTTGAATCATGAATCATGAAGTGAATCATGAATCATGAATCATAAATCGAATCATAAATCATGAATTGAATCAAGAATCATGAATCATGAATTGAATCATAAATCATGAATCATGAATCATGAATCATGAATTGAATCAAGAATCATGAATCATGAATTATGAATCTTGAATTGAATCATAAATCATGAATCATGAATCATGAATCATAAATCGAGTCATAAATCATGAATTGAATCAAGAATCATGAATTGAATCATAAATCATGAATCATGAATCATGAATTGAATCAAGAATCATGAATCATGAATTATGAATCATGAATTTAATCATGAATCATGAATCATGAATCATGAATTAAATCATGAATTGAATCATGAATCATGAATCATGAATTGAATCATGAATCATGAATCATGAATTGAATCATGAATCATGAATCGAATCATGAATCATGAATCAAATCATGAATTGAATCATGAATCTAATCATGAATTAAATCATGAATCATGAATTGAATCATGAATCATGAATCATGAATCATAAATTGAATCATGAATCATGAATTGAATCATAATATGAATCATCAATCCTGAATTATGAATTATGAATTGAAACATGAATCATGAATTGAATCATGAATTGAATCATGAATCATGAATTGAATCATAAATCATGAATCATGAATCATGAATGATAAATTGAATCATGAATCATGAATCATGAATTGAATCATGAATCATGAATTGAATCATGAATCATGAATCATGAATTGAATCATGAATCATGAATAAATAATCATGAATCGAATCATGAATTATGAATTGAATCATGAATCATAAATCATAAATTGAATCTTGAATCATGAATTGAATCATGAATCTTGAATCATGAATTGAATCATGAATCATGAATCATGAATCATAAATTGAATCATGAATCATGAATTGAATCATAAATTGAATCAAGAATCATGAATTGAATCATGAATCATGGATTGAATCATGAATCATGAAAGGAATTATGAATCATGAATCCTGAATCGAATCATGAATCATGATTTAAGAATCATGAATCGAATCATGAATACTGAATGGAATCATGAATCATGAATTGAATCATGAATTGAATCATGAATTGAATCATGAATCATGAATTGAATCATGAATCATGAATTATGAATTGAATCATGAATCATGAATCATGAATCATGAATCATGAATTCAATCATGAATCATGAATCATGAATCGAATAATGAATCATGATTTAAGAATCAAGAATTGAATCATTAATCATGAATCATGAATTGAATCATGAATCATGAATCGAATCATGAATCATGAATTATGAATCATGAATTATGAATCATGAATCATGAATTGAATCATGAATCATGAATACTGAATGGAATCATGAATCATGAATTGAATCATGAATCAAGAATTGAATCATGAATCATGAATACTGAATGGAATCATGAATCATGAATCATGAATCATGAATCGAATCATGAATCATGAATCATGAATCGAATAATGAATCATGATTTAAGAATCAAGAATTGAATCATGAATCATGAATCATGAATTGAATCATGAATCATGAATCATGAATCGAATCATGAATCATGAATTACGAATCATGAATTATGAATCATGAATCATGAATTGAATCATGAATCATGAATACTGAATGGAATCATGAATCATGAATTGAATCATGAATCATGAATTGAATAATAAATTGAATTATGAATTGAATCATGAATTGAATCATGAATCATGAATTGAATCATGAATCATGAATTGAATCATGAATCATGAATTATGAATCATGAATTGAATCATGAATCATGAATCATGAATTATGATTTGAATCATGAATCATGAATCATAAATTAAATCATGAATCATGAATTGAATCATGAATCATGAATTGAATCATGAATCATGAATTGAATCATGAATCATGAATTGAATCATGAATCATGAAGTGAATCATGAATCATGAATCATAAATTGAATCATAAATCATGAATTGAATCAAGAATCATGAATCATGAATTGAATCATGAATCATGAATCATGAATCATGAATCATGAATCATAAATCGAATCATAAATCATGAATTGAATCAAGAATCATGAATCATGAATTATGAATCATGAATTGAATCATAAATCATGAATCATGAATCATGAATTGAATCAAGAATCATGAATCATGAATTATGAATCTTGAATTGAATCATAAATCATGAATCATGAATCATGAATCATGAATCATAAATCATGAATTGAATCAAGAATCATGAATCATGAATTATGAATCATGAATTGAATCATGAATCATGAATCATGAATGATGAATTAAATCATGAATTGAATCAAGAATCATGAATCATGAATTGAATCATGAATCATGAATTGAATCATGAATCATGAATCATAAATTGAATCATGAATTATGAAATGAATCATAAATTGAATCATGAATCATGAATTATGAATTATGAATTGAATCATGAATCATGAATCATGAATTGAATCATGAATTGAATCATGAATCATGAATTGAATCATAAACCATGAATTGAATCATGAATTGAATTATGAATTGAATCATGAATTGAATCATGAATCATGAATTGAATCATGAATCATGAAAAATGAATTGAATCATGAATTGAATCATGAATCATGAATTGAATCATGAATCATGAATTGAATCATAAACCATGAATTGAATCATGAATTGAATCATGAATTGAATTATGAATTGAATCATGAATTGAATCATGAATCATGAATTGAATCATGAATCATGAAAAATGAATTGATTCATGAATCATAAATCGAATCATGAATCATGAATCGAATCATGAATCATGAATTATGAATCATGAATCATGAATTGAATCATGAATCATGAATACTGAATGGAATGATGAATCATGAATTGAATCATGAATCATGAATTGAATAATAAATTGAATTATGAATTGAATCATGAATTCAATCATGAATCATGAATTGAATCATAAATCATGAATTATGAATTGAATCATGAATCATAAATCAAATCAAGATTCATGAATTGAATCAGAAATCGAAACATGAATTGAATCATGAAGCATGAATCATGAATTGAATCATGAATCGTGAATCATGAATCATGAATTGAATCATGAATCATGAATTGAATCATGAATCATGAATACTGAATGGAATCATGAATCATGAATTGTATCATAAATCATGAATTGAATAATAAATTGAATTATGAATTGAATCATGAATTGAATCATGAATCATGAATTGAATCATGAATCATGAATTGAATCATGAATCATGAATCATGAATTGAATCATGAATCATGAATTGAATCATGAATCATGAATCATGAATTGAATCATGAATCATGAATTATGAATCATGAATTGAATCATGAATCATGAATCATAAATTATGATTTGAATCATGAATCATGAATCATAAATTAAATCATGAATCATGAATTGAATCATGAATCATGAGTTGAGTCATGAATCATGAAGTGAATCATGAATCATGAATCATAAATTGAATCATAAATCATGAATTGAATCAAGAATCATGAATCATGAATTGAATCATGAATTATGAATCATGAATCATGAATCATGAATCATAAATCGAATCATAAATCATGAATTGAATCAAGAATCATGAATCATGAATTATGAATCATGAATTGAATCATAAATCATGAATCATGAATCATGAATCATGAATTGAATCAAGAATCATGAATCATGAATTATGAATATTGAATTGAATCATAAATCATGAATCATGAATCATGAATCATAAATCATGAATTGAATCATGAATCATGAATCATGAATCATGAATGATGAATTAAATCATGAATTGAATCAAGAATCATGAATCATGAATTAAATCATGAATCATGAATTAAATCATGAATCATGAATTGAATCATGAATCATGAATACTGAATGGAATCATGAATCATGAATTGAATCATGAATCAAGAATTGAATCATGAATCATGAATACTGAATGGAATCATGAATCATGAATCATGAATCATGAATCGAATCATGAATCATGAATCATGAATCGAATAATGAATCATGATTTAAGAATCAAGAATTGAATCATGAATCATGAATCATGAATTGAATCATGAATCATGAATCATGAATCGAATCATGAATCATGAATTACGAATCATGAATTATGAATCATGAATCCTGAATCGAATCATGAATCATGATTTAAGAATCATGAATCGAATCATGAATACTGAATGGAATCATGAATCATGAATTGAATCATGAATTGAATCATGAATTGAATCATGAATCATGAATTGAATCATGAATCATGAATTATGAATTGAATCATGAATCATGAATCATGAATCATGAATCATGAATTCAATCATGAATCATGAATCATGAATCGAATAATGAATCATGATTTAAGAATCAAGAATTGAATCATTAATCATGAATCATGAATTGAATCATGAATCATGAATCGAATCATGAATCATGAATTATGAATCATGAATTATGAATCATGAATCATGAATTGAATCATGAATCATGAATACTGAATGGAATCATGAATCATGAATTGAATCATGAATCAAGAATTGAATCATGAATCATGAATACTGAATGGAATCATGAATCATGAATCATGAATCATGAATCGAATCATGAATCATGAATCATGAATCGAATAATGAATCATGATTTAAGAATCAAGAATTGAATCATGAATCATGAATCATGAATTGAATCATGAATCATGAATCATGAATCGAATCATGAATCATGAATTACGAATCATGAATTATGAATCATGAATCATGAATTGAATCATGAATCATGAATACTGAATGGAATCATGAATCATGAATTGAATCATGAATCATGAATTGAATAATAAATTGAATTATGAATTGAATCATGAATTGAATCATGAATCATGAATTGAATCATGAATCATGAATTGAATCATGAATCATGAATTATGAATCATGAATTGAATCATGAATCATGAATCATGAATTATGATTTGAATCATGAATCATGAATCATAAATTAAATCATGAATCATGAATTGAATCATGAATCATGAATTGAATCATGAATCATGAATTGAATCATGAATCATGAATTGAATCATGAATCATGAAGTGAATCATGAATCATGAATCATAAATTGAATCATAAATCATGAATTGAATCAAGAATCATGAATCATGAATTGAATCATGAATCATGAATCATGAATCATGAATCATGAATCATAAATCGAATCATAAATCATGAATTGAATCAAGAATCATGAATCATGAATTATGAATCATGAATTGAATCATAAATCATGAATCATGAATCATGAATTGAATCAAGAATCATGAATCATGAATTATGAATCTTGAATTGAATCATAAATCATGAATCATGAATCATGAATCATGAATCATAAATCATGAATTGAATCAAGAATCATGAATCATGAATTATGAATCATGAATTGAATCATGAATCATGAATCATGAATGATGAATTAAATCATGAATTGAATCAAGAATCATGAATCATGAATTGAATCATGAATCATGAATTGAATCATGAATCATGAATCATAAATTGAATCATGAATTATGAAATGAATCATAAATTGAATCATGAATCATGAATTATGAATTATGAATTGAATCATGAATCATGAATCATGAATTGAATCATGAATTGAATCATGAATCATGAATTGAATCATAAACCATGAATTGAATCATGAATTGAATTATGAATTGAATCATGAATTGAATCATGAATCATGAATTGAATCATGAATCATGAAAAATGAATTGAATCATGAATTGAATCATGAATCATGAATTGAATCATGAATCATGAATTGAATCATAAACCATGAATTGAATCATGAATTGAATCATGAATTGAATTATGAATTGAATCATGAATTGAATCATGAATCATGAATTGAATCATGAATCATGAAAAATGAATTGATTCATGAATCATAAATCGAATCATGAATCATGAATCGAATCATGAATCATGAATTATGAATCATGAATCATGAATTGAATCATGAATCATGAATACTGAATGGAATGATGAATCATGAATTGAATCATGAATCATGAATTGAATAATAAATTGAATTATGAATTGAATCATGAATTCAATCATGAATCATGAATTGAATCATAAATCATGAATTATGAATTGAATCATGAATCATAAATCAAATCAAGATTCATGAATTGAATCAGAAATCGAAACATGAATTGAATCATGAAGCATGAATCATGAATTGAATCATGAATCGTGAATCATGAATCATGAATTGAATCATGAATCATGAATTGAATCATGAATCATGAATACTGAATGGAATCATGAATCATGAATTGTATCATAAATCATGAATTGAATAATAAATTGAATTATGAATTGAATCATGAATTGAATCATGAATCATGAATTGAATCATGAATCATGAATTGAATCATGAATCATGAATCATGAATTGAATCATGAATCATGAATTGAATCATGAATCATGAATCATGAATTGAATCATGAATCATGAATTATGAATCATGAATTGAATCATGAATCATGAATCATAAATTATGATTTGAATCATGAATCATGAATCATAAATTAAATCATGAATCATGAATTGAATCATGAATCATGAGTTGAGTCATGAATCATGAAGTGAATCATGAATCATGAATCATAAATTGAATCATAAATCATGAATTGAATCAAGAATCATGAATCATGAATTGAATCATGAATTATGAATCATGAATCATGAATCATGAATCATAAATCGAATCATAAATCATGAATTGAATCAAGAATCATGAATCATGAATTATGAATCATGAATTGAATCATAAATCATGAATCATGAATCATGAATCATGAATTGAATCAAGAATCATGAATCATGAATTATGAATATTGAATTGAATCATAAATCATGAATCATGAATCATGAATCATAAATCATGAATTGAATCATGAATCATGAATCATGAATCATGAATGATGAATTAAATCATGAATTGAATCAAGAATCATGAATCATGAATTAAATCATGAATCATGAATTAAATCATGAATCATGAATCATGAATCATAAATTGAATCATGAATTATGAAATGAATCATAAATTGAATCATGAATCATGAATTATGAATTATGAATTGAATCATGAATCATGAATCATGAATTGAATCATGAATTGAATCATGAATCATGAATTGAATCATAAATCATGAATCATGAATCATAAATGATAAATTGAATCATGAATCATGAATCATGAATTGAATCATGAATCATGAATTGAATCATGAATCATGAATTGAATCATGAATTGAATTATGAATTGAATCATGAATTGAATCATGAATCATGAATTGAATCATGAATCATGAAAAATGAATTGATTCATGAATCATAAATCGAATCATGAATCATGAATCGAATCATGAATCATGAATTATGAATCATGAATCATGAATTGAATCATGAATCATGAATACTGAATGGAATGATGAATCATGAATTGAATCATGAATCATGAATTGAATAATAAATTGAATTATGAATTAAATCATGAATTCAATCATGAATCATGAATTCAATCATGAATCATGAATTCAATCATGAATCATGAATTATGAATTGAATCATGAATCATAAATCAAATCATGATTCATGAATTGAATCAGAAATCGAAACATGAATTGAATCATGAATCATGAATCATGAATTGAATCATGAATCGTGAATCATGAATCATGAATTGAATCATGAATCATGAATCATGAATTGAATCATGAATTATGAATTATGAATCATGAATTGAATCATGAATCATGAATTATGATTTGAATCATGAATCATGAATCATAAATTGAATCATGAATCATGAATTGAATCATGAATGTAATCATGAATCATGAATTGAATCATTAATCATGAAGTGAATCATGAATCATGAATCATGAATCATAAATCAAATCATAAATCATGAATTGAATCAAGAATCATGTATCATGAATTGAATCATGAATCATGAATCATGAATCATAAATCAAATCATAAATCATGAATTGAATCAAGAATCATGAATCATGAATTATGAATCATGAATTGAATCATAAATCATGAATCATGAATCATGAATTGAATCAAGAATCATGAATCATGAATTATGAATCATGAATTGAATCATGAATCATGAATCATGAATTAAATCATGAATTGAATCATGAATCATGAATCATGAATTGAATCATGAATCATGAATTGAATCATGAATCATGAATCGAATCATGAATCATGAATCAAATCATGAATTGAATCATGAATCTAATCATGAATTTATCATGAATCATGAATTGAATCATGAATCATGAATTGAATCATAATATGAATCATCAATCATGAATTATGAATTATGAATTGAATCATGAATCATGAATCATGAATTGAATCATGAATCATGAATTGAATCATAAATCATGAATCATGAATCATGAATGATAAATTGAATCATGAATCATGAATCATGAATTGAATCATGAATTGAATCATGAATCATGAATTGAATCATGTAATCATGAATTGAATCATGAATCATGAATTGAATCATGAATCATGAATAAATAATCATGAATCGAATCATGAATTATGAATTGAATCATGAATCATAAATCATAAATTGAATCTTGAATCATGAATTGAATCATGAATCATGAATCATGAATCATAAATTGAATCATGAATCATGAATTGAATCATAAATTGAATCATAAATCATGAATTGAATCATGAATCATGGATTGAATCATGAATCATGAATGGAATTATGAATCATGAATCCAGAATCGAATCATGAATCATGATTTAAGAATCATGAATCGAATCATGAATACTGAATGGAATCATGAATCATGAATTGAATCATGAATCGAATCATGAATTGAATAATGAATCATGAGTTGAATCATGAATCATGAATTATGAATTGAATCATGAATCATGAATCATGAATCATGAATCATGAATCATGAATCATGAATTGAATCATGAATCATGAATCATGAATCGAATCATGAATCATGAATTATGAATCATGAATTATGAATCATGAATCATGAATTGAATCATGAATCATGAATACTGAATATAATCATGAATCATTAATTGAATCATGAATAATGAATTGAATCATGAATCATGAATTATGAATTGAATCATGAATCATAAATCAAATCATGATTCATGAATTGAATCAGAAATCGAAACATGAATTGAATCATGAATCATGAATCATGAATTGAATCATGAGTCATGAATCATGAATTGAATCATGAATCATGAATTATGAATCATGAATTGAATCATGAATCATGAATCATGAATTATGATTCGAATCATGAATCATGAATCATAAATTGAATCATGAATTAAATCATGAATCATGAATTAAATCATGAATCATGAAGTGAATCATGAATCATGAATCATGAATCATAAATCGAATCATAAATCCTGACTTGAATCATGAATCATGAATCATGAATCATGAATCATGAATCATGAATTGAATCATGAATCATGAATCATGAATCGAATCATGAATCATGAATTATGAATCATGAATTATGAATCATGAATCATGAATTGAATCATGAATCATGAATACTGAATAGAATCATGAATCATGAATTGAATCATGAATCATGAATTGAATCATGAATCATGAATACTGAATGGAATCATGAATCATGAATTGAATCATGAATTGAATAAAAAATTGAATTATGAATTCAATCATGAATTCAATCATGAATCATGAATTGAATCATGAATCATGAATTATGAATTCAATCATGAATCATAAATCAAATCATGATTCATGAATTGAATCAGAAATCGAAACATGAATTGAATCATGAATCATGAATCATGAATTGAATCATGAATCATGAATCATGAATTGAATCATGAATCATGAATTATGAATCATGAATTAAATCATGAATCATGAATCATGAATTATGATTTGAATCATGAATCATGAATCATAAATTGAATCATGAATCATGAATTGAATCATGAATCATGAATCGAATCATGAATCCTGAATTGAATCAAGAATCATGAATCATGAATTGAATCATGAATCATGAATCATGAATCATGAATCATAAATCGAATCATAAATCATGAATTGAATCAAGAATCATGAATCATGAATCATGAATTGAATCATAAATCATGAATCATGAATCATGAATCATAAATCATGAATTGAATCAAGAATCATGAATCATGAATTATATATCATGAATTGAATCATGAATCATGAATCATGAATGATGAATTAAATCATGAATTGAATCATGAATCATGAATCATGAATTGAATCATGAATCATGAATTGAATCATGAATCATGAATCATGAATCGAATCATGAATCATGAATCAAATCATGAATTGAATCATGAATCTAATCATGAATTAAATCAAGAATCATGAATTGAATCATGAATCATGAATCATAAATTGAATCATGAATTATGAATTGAATCATAAATTGAATCATGAATCATGAATTATGAATTATGAATTGAATCATGAATCTTGAATCATGAATTGAATCATGAATTGAATCATGAATCATGAATTGAATCATAAATCATGAATCATGAATCATAAATGATAAATTGAATCATGAATCATGAATCATGAATTGAATCATGAATCATGAATCATGAATCATGAATTGAATCATGAATCATGAATTGAATCATGAATTGAATCATGAATCATGAATAATGAATTAAATCATGAATCATGAATTGAATCATGAATCATGAATCATGAATCATTAATTATGAATCATGAATTCAATCATGAATCATGAATTAAATCATGAATCGAATCATAAATCATGAATCATGAATTAAATCATGAATCATGAATCATGAATTGAATCATGAATCATGAATCATTAATTATGAATCATGAATTCAATCATGAATCATGAATCATGAATTAAATCATGAATCGAATCATAAATCATGAATTGAATCAAGAATCATGAATCATGAATTGAATCATGAATCATGAATCATGAATTATGAATCATGAATTCAATCATGAATCATGAATCATGAATTAAATCATGAATCGAATCATAAATCATGAATTGAATCAAGAATCATGAATCATGAATTATGAATCATGAATGATGAATTAAATCATGAATTGAATCATGAATCATGAATCATGAATTGAATCATGAATCATGAATTGAATCATGAATCATGAATCATGAATCGAATCATGAATCATGAATCAAATCATGAATTGAATCATGAATCTAATCATGAATTAAATCAAGAATCATGAATTGAATCATGAATCATGAATCATGAATCATAAATTGAATCATGAATTATGAATTGAATCATAAATTGAATCATGAATCATGAATTATGAATTATGAATTGAATCATGAATCATGAGTCATGAATTGAATCATGAATTGAATCATGAATCATGAATTGAATCATAAATCATGAATCATGAATCATAAATGATAAATTGAATCATGAATCATGAATCATGAATTGAATCATGAATCATGAATCATGAATTGAATCATGAATCATGAATCATGAATCGAATCATGAATCATGAATCATGAATCGAATCATGAATCATGAATCAAATCATGAATTGAATCATGAATCTAATCATGAATTAAATCAAGAATCATGAATTGAATCATGAATCATGAATCATGAATCATAAATTGAATCATGAATTATGAATTGAATCATAAATTGAATCATGAATCATGAATTATGAATTATGAATTGAATCATGAATCATGAATTGAATCATGAATTGAATCATGAATCATGAATTGAATCATAAATCATGAATCATGAATCATAAATGATAAATTGAATCATGAATCATGAATCATGAATTGAATCATGAATCATGAATCATGAATTGAATCATGAATCATGAATTGAATCATGAATTGAATCATGAATCATGAATAATGAATTAAATCATGAATATTGATTTGAATCATGAATCATGAATCATGAATCATGAATCATTAATTATGAATCATGAATTCAATCATGAATCATGAATCATGAATTAAATCATGAATCGAATCATAAATCATGAATTGAATCAAGAATCATGAATCATGATTTGAATCATAAATCATGAATCATGAATCATAAATCATGAATCATGAATCATAAATTGAATCATGAATCATGAATTGAATCATGAATTGACTCATGAATCATGAATCATGAATCAAATCATGAATCATGAATTGAATCATGAATCATGAATCATTAATTATGAATCATGAATTCAATCATGAATCATGAATCATGAATTAAATCATGAATCGAATCATAAATCATGAATTGAATCAAGAATCATGAATCATGAATTGAATCATGAATCATGAATCATGAATCATGAATTATGAATCATGAATTCAATCATGAATCATGAATTAAATCATGAATCGAATCATAAATCATGAATTGAATCAAGAATCATGAATCATGAATTATGAATCATGAATTCAATCATGAATCATGAATCATGAATCATTAAACATGAAGTAAATCATGAATTGAATCATGAATCATGAATCATGAATCATGAATCATGAATTGAATCATGAATCATGAATCAAATCATGAATCATGAATCAAATCATGAATTGAATCATGAATCTAATCATGAATTGAATCATGAATCATGAATTGAATCATGAATCATGAATTGAATCATAAATTGAATCATGAATCATGAATTATGAATTGAATCTTGAATCACGAATCATGAATTGAATAATGAATCATGAATTGAATCATGAATTGAATCATGAATCATGAATTGAATCATGAATCATGAATCATGAATCATGAATGATAAATTGAATCATGAATCATGAATTGAATCATGAATTGAATCATGAATCATGAATTGAATCATGAATCATGAATTGAATCATGAATCATGAATCATGAATTGAATCATGAATTGAATCATGAATCATGAATCATGAATAATGAATCAATAATCATGAATCAAATCATGAATTATGAATTGAATCATGAATCATAAATCATAAATTGAATCTTGAATCATGAATCATGAATTGAATCATGAATCATGAATCATGAATCATGAATCGAATCATAAATTGAATCATGAATCGAATCATGAATTGAATCATGAATCATGAAATGAATTATGAATCATGAATTGAATCATGAATCATGGATTGAATCATGAATTGAATTATGAATCCTGAATCGAATCATGAATCATGAATTGAATCATGAATTAAATCATGAATTGAATCATGAATCATGAATCGAATCATGAATCATGAATTATGAATTGAATCATCAATCATGAATCATAAATTGAATGATGAGTCATGAATTGAATCAGGAATCGAATCATAATTTGAATCATGAATCATGAATTGAATCATGAATTGTGAATTGAATCATGAATCATGAATCATGAATTGAATTATGAATCATGAATTATGAATCATGAATTGAATCATAAATCATGAATCATGAATCTTGAATCATGAATCATAAATTGAATCATGAATCATGAATTGAATCATGATTTGAATCATGAATCATGAATCATGCATTGAATCATGAATCATGAATCATGAATCGAATCATGAATCATGGATTGAATCATGAATTGAATCATGAATCATTAATTGAATCATGAATTGAATCATGAATCATGAATTGAATCATGAATCATGAATCATAAATCAAATCGTGAATCATTAATTGAATCATGAATTGAATCATGAATCATTAAGTATGAATTGTGAATCATGAATTGAATCATGAATCATGAGTTATGAATTGAATCATGAATGGAATCAGGAATCATGAATCATGAATTGAATCATGAATTTTAAATTGAATCATGAATCATGAATCATGAATCATGAATTGAATTATGAATCAAGAATCATGAATGGAATCATGAATACTGAATGGAATCAGGAATCATGAATCATGAATTGAATCATGAATTGAATCATGAATCATGAATTGAATCATGAATTGAATCATGAATCATGAATCAAATCATGAATCATGAATCAAATCATGAATTGAATCATGAATCTAATCATGAATTGAATCATGAATCATGAATTGAATCATGAATCATGAATTGAATCATAAATTGAATCATGAATCATGAATTATGAATTGAATCTTGAATCACGAATCATGAATTGAATAATGAATCATGAATTGAATCATGAATTGAATCATGAATCATGAATTGAATCATGAATCATGAATCATGAATCATGAATGATAAATTGAATCATGAATCATGAATTGAATCATGAATTGAATCATGAATCATGAATTGAATCATGAATCATGAATCATGAATTGAATCATGAATTGAATCATGAATCATGAATAATGAATCTATAATCATGAATCAAATCATGAATTATGAATTGAATCATGAATCATAAATCATAAATTGAATCTTGAATCATGAATCATGAATTGAATCATGAATCATGAATCATGAATCGAATCATAAATTGAATCATGAATCGAATCATGAATTGAATCATGAATCATGAAATGAATTATGAATCATGAATTGAATCATGAATCATGGATTGAATCATGAATTGAATTATGAATCCTGAATCGAATCATGAATCATGATTTAGGAATCATGAATTGAATCATGAATACTGAATGGAATCATGAATCATGAATTGAATCATGAATTAAATCATGAATTGAATCATGAATCATGAATTGAATCATGAATCATGAATTATGAATTGAATCATCAATCGTGAATCATAAATTGAATGATGAGTCATGAATTGAATCAGGAATCGAATCATAATTTGAATCATGAATCATGAATTGAATCATGAATCGTGAATTGAATCATGAATCATGAATCATGAATTGAATCATGAATCATGAATTATGAATCATGAATTGAATCATAAATCATGAATCATGAATCATGAATTGAATCATGAATTGAATCATGAATCATGAATCATGAATTGAATCATGAATCATGAATTATGAATCATGAATTGAATCATAAATCATGAATCATGAATCATGAATTGAATCATGAATTGAATCATGAACTAAATCATGAATCATGAATCTTGAATCATGAATCATAAATTGAATCATGAATCATGAATTGAATCATGATTTGAATCATGAATCATGAATCATGCATTGAATCATGAATCATGAATCATGAATCGAATCATGAATCATGAATTGAATCATGAATTGAATCATGAATCATGAATTGAATCATAAATTGAATCATGAATCATGAATTGAATCATGAATCATGAATCATAAATCAAATCGTGAATCATTAATTGAATCATGAATTGAATCATGAATCATGAAGTATGAATTGTGAATCATGAATTGAATCATGAATCATGAGTTATGAATTGAATCATGAATGGAATCAGGAATCATGAATCATGAATTGAATCATGAATTTTAAATTGAATCATGAATCATGAATCATGAATTGAATTATGAATCAAGAATCATGAATGGAATCATGAATACTGAATGGAATCAGGAATCATTAATCATGAATTGAATCATGAATTGAATCATGAATCATGAATTGAATCATGAATTGAATCATGAATCATGAATTGAATCATGAATCATGATTTATGAATTGGATCATGAATCATGAATTGAATCATGATTTATGAGTCATGAATTGAATCATGAATTGAATCATGAATCTTGAATTGAGTCATGAATCATGAATCAAGAATCATGAATCGAATTATTAATCATGAATTGAATCATGAATTGAATCATAAATCATGAATTGAATCATGAATCATGAATTATGAATTAAGAATTGAATCATGAATCATGAATCATGAATCGAATCATGAATCATGAATCAGGAATCATGAATCGAATTATTAATCATGAATTGAATCATGAATCATAAATCATGAATTGAATCATGAATCATGAATTGAGTCATGAATCATGAATCATGAATTGAATCATGAATCATGAATCGAATCATGAATCATGAATTTAATCTTGCATCATGAATCATGAATCGAATCATGAATCATGAATCAAAGCATGAATTGAATCATGAATCATGAATCAAGAATTGAATCATGAATCATGAATCAAATCATGAATCATGAATTGAATCATGAATCATGAATCATGAATCATGAATTGAATCATGAATCATGAATCATGAATTATGAATCATGAATCATGAATTGAATAATGAATCATGAATCGAATCATGAATCATGAATCATGAATTATGAATCATGAATCATGAATTGAATCATGAATCATGATTACTGAATGGAATCATGAATCATGAATCATGATTACTGAATGGAATCATGAATCATGAATCATGATTACTGAATGGAATCATGAATCATGAATTGAATCATGAATCATGAAATGAATCATAAATTGAATCATGAATTGAATCAGGAATTGAATCATGAATCATGAATTGAATCATGAATCATGAATTTTGAATTGAATCATGAATCTTGAATCATAAATCGAATCATGAGTCATGAATTGAATCAGGAATCGAATCATGAATTGAATCATGAATCATGAATTGAATCATGAATCGTGAATAATGAATAATGAATCATGAATTGAATCATGAATCATAATTCATGAATCATGAATCATGAATTGAATCATGAATCATGAATCATGAATTGAATCATGAATTGAATCATGAATCATGAATCATGAATTGAATCATGAATCATGAATCTTGAATCATGAATCATAAATTGAATCATGAATCATGAATTGAATCATGAATTGAATCATGAATCATGAATCATGAATTGAATCATGAATCATGAATCATGAATCATATATTGAATCATGAATCATGAATCATGAATATTGAATCATGAATTGAATCATGAATCATAATTCATGAATCATGAATCATGAATTAAATCATGAATTGAATAATGAATCATGAATTGAATCATGAATCATGAATCATGAATTTAATCATGAAGCATGAATCATAATTGGAATCATGAATCATGAATTTAATCATGAATCATGAATCGAATCATGAATCATGAATCAAATCATAAATTGAATCATGAATCGAATCATAAATTGAATCATGAATCATAAATTGAATCATGAATCATGAATTGAATCATGAATCATGAATCATGAACCATGAATTGAATCATGAATCATGAATCATGAATCATGAATTGAATCATGAATCATGAATCGAATCATGAATCATGAATCATGAATTATGAATCATGAATTATGAATCATGAATCATGAATTGAATTATGAATCATGAATTCAATCATGAATCATGAATTCAATCATGAATCATGAATCATGAACCATGAATTGAATCATGAATCATGGATCATGAATCATGAATTGAATCATGAATCATGAATCGAATCATGAATCGTGAATCATGAATTATGAATCATGAATTATGAATCATGAATCATGAATTGAATCATGAATCATGAATACTGAATGGAATCAAGAATCATGAATTGAATCATGAATCATGAATTGAATCATAAATTGAATTATGAATTGAATCATGAATTGAATCATGAATCATGATTTGAATCATGAATCATGAATTATGAATTGAATCATGAATCATAAATCGAATCATGATTCATGAATTGAATAAGGAATCGAATCATGAATTGAATCATAAATCATGAATCATGAATTGAATCATGAATCATGAATCATGAATTGAATCATGAATAATGAATCATGAATTGAATCATGAATCATGAATCATGAATTAAATCATGAATTGAATCATGAATCATGAATTGAATCATGAATCATGAATCATGAATTTAATCATGAATCATGAATCATAATTGGAATCGTGAATCATGAATTTAATCATGAATCATGAATCGAATCATTAATCATGAATCAAATCATGAATTGAATCATGAATTGAATCATGAATCGAATCATGAATTGAATCATCATTCATGAATTGAATCATGAATCATGAATTCAATCATGAATCATGAATCATGAACCATGAATTGAATCATGAATCATGAATCATGAATCATGAATTGAATCATGAATCATGAATATTGAATCGAATCATGAATCATGAATCATGAATTATGAATCATGAATTATGAATCATGAATCATGAATTGAATCATGAATCATGAATACTGAATGGAATCATGAATCATGAATTGAATCATGAATCATGAATTGAATCATAAATTGAATTATGAATTGAATCATGAATTGAATAATAAATCATGATTTGAATCATGAATCATGAATTATGAATTGAATCATGAATCATAAATCGAATCATGATTCATGAATTGAATCAGGAATCGAATCATGAATTGAATCATAAATCATGATTCATGAATTGAATCATGAATCATGAATCATGAATCATAAATTGAATCATGAATCATGAATTGAATCATGAATTGAATCATAAATCATAAATCATGAATTGAATCATGAATCATGAATCATGAATTGAATCATGAATCATGAATTATGAATCATGAATCATGAATTAAATCATGAATCAAATCATAAATCATGAATTGAATCAAGAATCATGAATCATGAATTATGAATCATGAACTCAATCATGAATCATGAATCATAAATAATGAATCATGAATTAAATCATGAATTAAATCATGAATCATGAATTGAATCATGAATCAGGAATTGAATCATGAATCATGAATCATGAATCGAATCATGAATCATGAATGAAATCATGAATTGAATCATGAATCTAATCATGAATTGAATCATGAATAATGAATTGAATCATGAATCATGAATCATAAATTGAATCATGAATCATGAATTGAATCAGAAATTGAAGCATGAATCATGAATTATGAATTATGAATTAAATCATGAATCATGAATTGAATCATGAATCTAATCATGAATTGAATCATGAATAATGAATTGAATCATGAATCATGAATCATAAATTGAATCATGAATCATGAATTGAATCATAAATTGAAGCATGAATCATGAATTATGAATTATGAATTAAATCATGAATCATGAATTGAATCATGAATCATGAATTGAATCATGAATTGAATCATGAATCATGAATTGAATCATGAATCATGAATCATGAATCATGAATGATAAATTGAATCATGAATCATGAATCATGAATTGAATAATGAATCATGAATCGAATCATGAATCATGAATCATGAATTATGAATCATGAATCATGAATTGAATCATGAATCATGATTACTGAATGGAATCATGAATCATGAATCATGATTACTGAATGGAATCATGAATCATGAATCATGATTACTGAATGGAATCATGAATCATGAATCATGAATTGAATCATGAATCATCAATTGAATCATAAATTGAATCATGAATTGAATCAGGGATTGAATCATGAATCATAAATTGAATCATGAATCATGAATTTTGAATTGAATCATGAATCTTGAATCATAAATCGAATCATGAGTCATGAATTGAATCAGGAATCGAATCATGAATTGAATCATGAATCATGAATTGAATCATGAATCGTGAATAATGAATAATGAATCATGAATTGAATCAGGAATTGAATCATGAATCATGAATTGAATCATGAATCATGAATTTTGAATTGAATCATGAATCTTGAATCATAAATCGAATCATGAGTCATGAATTGAATCAGGAATCGAATCATGAATTGAATCATGAATCATGAATTATGAATCATGAATCGTGAATTGAATCATGAATCATGATTACTGAATGGAATCATGAATCATGAATCATGATTACTGAATGGAATCATGAATCATGAATCATGATTACTGAATGGAATCATGAATCATGAATCATGAATTGAATCATGAATCATGAATTGAATCATAAATTGAATCATGAATTGAATCAGGAATTGAATCATGAATCATGAATTGAATCATGAATCATGAATTTTGAATTGAATCATGAATCTTGAATCAGAAATCGAATCATGAGTCATGAATTGAATCAGGAATCGAATCATGAATTAAATCATGAATCATGAATTGAATCATGAATCGTGAATAATGAATAATGAATCATGAATTGAATCATGAATCATGAATTGAATCATGAATCATGAATCATGAATTGAATCATGAATTGAATCATGAATCATGAATCATGAATTGAATCATGAATCATGAATCATGAATCATGAATCATAAATTGAATCATGAATCATGAATTGAATCATGAATTGAATCATGAATTGAATCATGAATCATGAATCATATATTGAATCATGAATCATGAATCATGAATAATGTATCATGAATTGAATCATGAATCATAATTCATGAATCATGAATCATGAATTAAATCATGAATTAGATCATGAATCATGAATTGAATCATGAATCATGAATTTAATCATGAATCATGAATCATAATTGGAATCATGAATCATGAATTTAATCATGAATCATGAATTTAATCATGAATCATGAATCAAATCATGAATCGAATCATGAATTGAATCATGAATCATGAATTGAATCATGAATCATGAATTCAATCATGAATCATGAATCATGAACCATGAATTGAATCATGAATCATGAATCATGAATCATGAATTGAATCATGAATCATGAATCGAATCATGAATCATGAATCATGAATTATGAATCATGAATTATGAATCATGAATCATGAATTGAATCATGAATCATGAATACTGAATGGAATCATGAATCATGAATTAAATCATGAATCATGAATTCAATCATAAATTGAATTATGAATTCAATCATGAATTGAATCATGAATCATGATTTGAATCATGAATCATGAATTATGAATTGAATCATGAATCATAAATCGAATCATGATTCTTGAATTGAATCAGGAATCGAATCATGAATTGAATCATAAATCATGAATCATGAATTGAATCATGAATCATGAATCATGAATCATAAATTGAATCATGAATCATGAATTGAATCATGAATTGAATCATGAATCATAAATCATGAATTGAATCATGAATCATGAATTAAATCATGAATCATGAATTATGAATCATGAATCATGAATTAAATCATGAATCGAATCATAAATCATGAATTGAATCAAGAATCATGAATCATGAATAATGAATCATGAATTCAATCATGAATCATGAATTAAATCATGAATTAAATCATGAATCATGAATTGAATCATGAATCATGAATTGAATCATGAATCATGAATCATGAATCGAATCATGAATCATGAATGAAATCATGAATTGAATCATGAATCGAATCATGAATTGAATCATGAATAATGAATTGAATCATGAATCATGAATCATGAATCATAAATTGAATCATGAATCATGAATTGAATCATAAATTGAAGCATGAATCATGAATTATGAATTATAAATTAAATCATGAATCATGAATTGAATCATGAATCATGAATCATGAATTGAATCATGAATTGAATCATGAATCATGAATTGAATCATGAATCATAAATCGAATCATGATTCATGAATTGAATCAGGAATCGAATCATGAATTGAATCATAAATCATGAATTATGAATTGAATCATGAATCATGAATCATGAATCATAAATTGAATCATGAATCATGAATTGAATCATGAATTGAATCATAAATCATAAATCATGAATTGAATCATGAATCATGAATCATGAATTGAATCATGAATCATGAATTATGAATCATGAATCATGAATTAAATCATGAATCGAATCATGAATCATGAATTGAATCAAGAATCATGAATCATGAATTATGAATCATGAACTCAATCATGAATCATGAATCATAAATAATGAATCATGAATTAAATCATGAATTAAATCATGAATCATGAATTGAATCATGAATCAGGAATTGTATCATGAATCATGATTCATGAATCGAATCATGAATCATGAATGAAATCATGAATTGAATCATGAATCTAATCATGAATTGAATCATGAATAATGAATTGAATCATGAATCATGAATCATGAATCATAAATTGAATCATGAATCATGAATTGAATCATAAATTGAAGCATGAATCATGAATTATGAATTATGAATTAAATCATGAATCATGAATTGAATCATGAATCTAATCATGAATTGAATCATGAATAATGAATTGAATCATGAATCATGAATCATGAATCATAAATTGAATCATGAATCATGAATTGAATCATAAATTGAAGCATGAATCATGAATTATGAATTATGAATTAAATCATGAATCATGAATTTGAATCATGAATCATGAATCATGAATTGAATCATGAATTGAATCATTAATCATGAATTGAATCATGAATCATGAATCATGAATCATGAATGATAAATTGAATCATGAATCATGAATTGAATCATGAATCATGAATCATGAATGATAAATTGAATCATGAATCATGAATAATGAATTGAATCATGAATCATGAATAATGAATTGAATCATGAATCATGAATCATGAATCATGAATGATAAATTGAATCATGAATTGAATCATGAATCATGAATTGAATCATGAATCATGAATTGAATCATGAATCATGAAATATGAATTGAATCATGAATCATAAATCATAAATTGAATCTTGAATCATGAAATGAATCATGATTCATGAATCATGAATCAAATCATGAATTGAATCATGAATTGAATCATGAATTGAATCATGAATCATGAATTGAATTATGAATCATGAATTGAATCATGAATCATGGATTGAATCATGAATTATGAATCATGAATCATGAATCGAATCATGAATCATGATTTAAGAATCATGAATCGAATCATGAATACTGAATGGAATCATGAATCATGAATTTAATCATGAATTGAAGCATGAATCATGAATTATGAATTATGAATTAAATCATGAATCATGAATTGAATCACGAATCATGAATCATGAATTGAATCATGAATTGAATCATGAATCATGAATTGAATCATGAATCATGAATCATGAATAATAAATTGAATCATGAATCATGAATTGGATTATGAATCATGAATCATGAATCATGAATGATAAATTGAATCATGAATCATGAATAATGAATTGAATCATGAATCATAAATCATGAATAATGAATTGAATCATGAATCATGAATCATGAAACATGAATGATAAATTGAATCATGAATTGAATCATGAATCATGAATTGAATCATGAATCATGAATTGAATCATGAATCATGAAATATGAATTGAATCATGAATCATAAATCATAAATTCAATCTTGAATCATGAATTGTATCATGAATCATGAATCAAATCATGAATTGAATCATGAATTGAATCATGAATTGAATCATGAATCATGAATTGAATTATGAATCATGAATTGAATCATGAATCATGGATTGAATCATGAATCATGAATCATGAATCATGAATTGAATTATGAATCATGAATCATGAATCGAATCATGAATCATGATTTAAGAATCATGAATCGAATTATGAATACTGAATGGAATCATGAATAATGAATTTAATCATGAATTGAATCATGAATCATGAATTATGAATTATGAATTAAATCATGAATCATGAATTGAATCATGAATCATGAATCATGAATTGAATCATGAATTGAATCATGAATCATGAATCATGAATCATGAATGATAAATTGAATCATGAATCATGAATTGAATCATGAATCATGAATCATGAATGATAAATTGAATCATGAATCATGAATAATGAATTGAATCATGAATCATGAATCATGAATGATAAATTGAATAATGAATTGAATCATGAATCATGAATTGAATCATGAATCATGAATTGAATCATGAATCATGAAATATGAATTGAATCATGAATCATAAATCATAAATTGAATCTTTAATCATGAATTGAATCATGAATCATGAATCATGAATCAAATCATGAATTGAATCATGAATTGAATCATGAATTGAATCATGAATCATGAATTGAATTATGAATCATGAATTGAATCATGAATCATGGATTGAATCATGAATCATGAATCATGAATCATGAATTGAATTATGAAACATGAATCATGAATCGAATCATGAATCATGATTTAAGAATCATGAATCGAATCATGAATACTGAATGGAATCATGAATCATGAATTTAATCATGAATTGAATCATGAATTGAATCATGAATCATGAATTGAATCATGAATCATGAATCATGAATTAAATCATGAATCATGTATTATGAATCATGAATTAAGTCATAAATCAAGAATCATGAATTGAATCATGAATTGAATCATGAATCATGAATCATGAATTGAATCATGAATCATGAATCATGATTTCAATCATGAATCATGAATCATGAATTGAATCATGAATTTAATCATGAATTTAATCATGAATCATGAATTGAATCATGAATCATGAATCATAAATCAAATCATGAATCATTAATTGAATCATATATCGAATCATGAATTGAATCATGAATCATGAATTGAATCATGAATCATGAATTATGAATTGAATCATGAATCATGAATCATGAATTTAATCATGAATCATGAATCATAATTGGAATCATGAATCATGAATTTAATCATGAATCATGAATCGAATCATGAATCATGAATCAAATCATGAATTGAATCATGAATCGAATCATGAATTGAATCATGAATCATGAATTGAATCATGAATCATGAATTCAATCATGAATCATGAATCATGAACCATGAATTGAATCATGAATCATGAATCATGAATTGAATCATGAATCATGAATATTGAATCGAATCATGAATCATGAATCATGAATTATGAATCATGAATTATGAATCATGAATCATGAATTGAATCATGAATCATGAATACTGAATGGAATCATGAATCATGAATTGAATAATGAATCATGAATTGAATCATAAATTGAATTATGAATTGAATCATGAATTGAATCATGAATCATGATTTGAATCATGAATCATGAATTATGAATTGAATCATGAATCATAAATCGAATCATGATTCATGAATTGAATCAGGAATCGAATCATGAATTGAATCATAAATCATGAATCATGAATTGAATCATGAATCATGAATCATGAATCATAAATTGAATCATGAATCATGAATTGAATCATGAATTGAATCATGAATCATAAATCATGAATTGAATCATGAATCATGAATCATGAATTGAATCATGAATCATGAATTATGAATCATGAATCATGAATTAAATCATGAATCGAATCATAAATCATGAATTGAATCAAGAATCATGAATCATGACTTATGAATCATGAATTCAATCATGAATCATGAATCATGAATAATGAATCATGAATCATGAATCATGAATAATGAATCATGAATTAAATCATGAATTAAATCATGAATCATGAATTGAATCATGAATCATGAATTGAATCATGAATCATGAATCATGAATCGAATCATGAATCATGAAGGAAATCATGAATTGAATCATGAATCTAATCATGAATTGAATCATGAATAATGAATTGAATCATGAATCATGAATCATAAATTGAATCATGAATCATGAATTGAATCATAAATTGAAGCATGAATCATGAATTATGAATTATGAATTAAATCATGAATCATGAATTGAATCATGAATCATGAATCATGAATTGAATCATGAATTGAATCATGAATCATGAATTGAATCATGAATTGAATCATGAATCATGAATTGAATCATGAATCATGAATCATGAATCATGAATGATAAATTGAATCATGAATCATGAATTGAATCATGAATCATGAATCATGAATCATGAATGATAAATTGAATCATGAATCATGAATAATGAATTGAATCATGAATCATGAATCATGAATGATAAATTGAATCATGAATTGAATCATGAATCATGAATTGAATCATGAATCATGAATCATGAATCATGAATGATAAATTGAATCATGAATCATGAATTGAATCATGAATCATGAATCATGAATTGAATCATGAATTGAATCATGAATCATGAATTGAATCATGAATCATGAATCATGAATCATGAATGATAAATTGAATCATGAATCATGAATTGAATCATGAATCATGAATCATGAATCATGAATGATAAATTGAATCATGAATCATGAATAATGAATTGAATCATGAATCATGAATCATGAATGATAAATTGAATCATGAATTGAATCATGAATCATGAATTGAATCATGAATCATGAATTGAATCATGAATCATGAAATATGAATTGAATCATGAATCATAAATCATAAATTGAATCTTGAATCATGAATTGAATCATGAATCATGAATCATGAATCAAATCATGAATTGAATCATGAATTGAATCATGAATTGAATCATGAATCATGAATTGAATTATGAATCATGAATTGAATTATGAATCATGAATTGAATCATGGATTGAATCATGAATCATGAATCATGAATCATGAATTGAATTATGAATCATGAATCATGAATCGAATCATGAATCATGATTTAAGAATCATGAATCGAATCATGAATACTGAATGGAATCATGAATCATGAATTTAATCATGAATTGAATCATGAATTGAATCATGAATCATGAATTGAATCATGAATCATGAATTATGAATTGAATCATGAATCATGAATCATAAATCGAATCATGAGTCAAAAATTGAATCAGGAATCGAATCATAATTTGAATCATGAATCGTGAATTGAATCATGAATCATGAATTAAATCATGAATCATGTATTATGAATCATGAATTAAATCATAAATCAAGAATCATGAATTGAATCATGAATTGAATCATGAATCATGAACTGAATCATGAATCATGAATCTTGAATCATGAATCATAAATTGAATCATGAATCATGAATTAAATCATGAATTGAATCATGAATCATGAATCATGAATTGAATCATGAATCATGAATCATGATTTCAATCATGAATCATGAATCATGAATTAAATCATGAATTTAATCATGAATCATGAATTGAATCATGAATCATGAATCATAAATCAAATCATGAATCATTAATTGTATCATGAATCGAATCATGAATTGAATCATGAATCATGAATTGAATCATGAATCATGAATTATGAATTGAATCATGAATTGAATCATGAATCATGAATCATGAATTGAATCATGAATCATGAATCGAATCATGAATCATGAATTATGAATCATGAATTATGAATCATGAATCATGAATTGAATCATGAATCATGAATACTGAATGGAATCATGAATTGAATCATGAATCATGAATTGAATCATGAATTATGAATTATGAATTGATTCATGAATCATAAATCAAATCATGATTCATGAATTGAATCAGGAATCAAATCATGAATTGAATCATAAATCATGAATCATGAATTGAATCATGAATCATGAATCATGAATTGAATCATGAATCATGAATCATGAATTGAATCATGAATCATGAATTATGAATCATGAATTGAATCATGAAACATGAATCATGAATTATGAATAATGATTTGAATCATGAATTGAATCATGAATCATGAATCATGAATCGAATCATGAATCATGAATCAATAATCATGAATCGAATCATGAATTATGAATTAATTCATGAATCATAAATCATAAAATGAATCTTGAATCATGAATCATGAATCATGAATCATAAATTGAATCATGAATCATGAATTGAACCATGAATTGAATCATGAATCATGAATCATGAATTGAATCATGAATCATGAATTATGAATCATGAATTCAATCATGAATCATGAATCATTAATCATGATTTGAATCATGAATCATGAATCATGAATCATAAATTGAATCATGAATCATGAATTGAATCATGAATTGAATCATGAATCATGAATCATGAATTGAATCATGAATCATGAATCATGAATTGAATCATGAATCATGAATCATGAATTATGAATCCTGAATTCAATCATGAATCATGAATCATAAATCATGAATTGAATCAAGAATCATGAATTATGAATCATGAATTCAATCATGAATCATGAATCATGAATCATGAATATAATCATGAATTGAATCATGAATCATTAATTGAATCATGAATCATAAATCATGAATCGAATTATGAATCATGAATCAAATCATGAATTGAATTATGAATCTAATTATGAATTGAATCATGAATCATGAATTGAATCATGAATCATGAATCATGAATCATAAATTGAATCATGAATCATGAATTGAATCATAAATTGAATCATGAATCATGAATCATGAATTATGAATCCTGAATTCATTCATGAATCATGAATCATAAATCATGAATTGAATCAAGAATCATGAATTATGAATCATGAATTCAATCATGAATCATGAATCATGAATCATGAATATAATCATGAATTGAATCATGAATCATTAATTGAATCATGAATCATAAATCATGAATCGAATTATGAATCATGAATCAAATCATGAATTGAATTATGAATCTAATTATGAATTGAATCATGAATCATGAATTGTATCATGAATCATGAATCATGAATCATGAATGATAAAATGAATCATGAATCATGAATCATGAATTGAATCATGAATTGAATTATGAATCATGAATTGAATCATGAATCATGAATTGAATCATGAATCATGAATTGAATCATGAATTGAATCATGAATCATGAATCATGAATCGAATCATGAATCATGAATCAATAATCATGAATCGAATCATGAATTATGAATTGAATCATGAATCATAAATCATAAATTGAATCTTGAATCATGAATTGAATCATGAATCATGAATCATGAATCTAATCATGAATTGAATCATGAATCATGAATCCAATCATGAGTCATGAATTAAATCAGGAATCGAATCATGAATTGAATTATGAATCATGAATTGAATCATGAATCGTGAATTGAATCATGAATCATGAATCATGAATTGAATCATGAATCATGAATTATGAATCATGAATCATGAATCATGAATTGAATCATGAATCATGAATCATGAATTGAATCATGAATTGAATCATGAATCATGAATCATGAATCGAATCATGAATCATGAATCAATAATCATGAATCGAATCATGAATTATGAATTGAATCATGAATCATAAATCATAAATTGAATCTTGAATCATGAATTGAATCATGAATCATGAATCTAATCATGAATTGAATCATGAATCATGGATTGAATCATGAATCATGAATCATGAATTGAATTATGAATCATGGATCCTGAATTGAATCATGAATCATGATTTAAGAATCATGAATCAAATCATGAATGCTGAATGGAATCATGAATCATGAATTGAATCATGAATTGAATCATGAATTAAATCATGAATCATGAATTGAATCATGAATTATGAATTGATTCATCAATCATGAATCATAAATCGAATCATGAGTCATGAATTGATTTAGGAATCGAATCATGAATTGAATCATGAATCATGAATTGAATCATGAATCGTGAATTGAATCATGAATCATGAATTGAATCATGAATCATGAATCATGAATTGAATCATGAATCATGAATTATGAATCATGAATTGAATCATGAATCATAAATCATGAATCATGAATTGAATCATGAATTGAATAATGAATCATGAACTGAATCATGAATCATGAATTGAATCATGAATTGAATCATGAATCATGAATCATGAATTGAATCATGAATCATGATTTCAATCATGAATCATGAATCATGAATTGAATCATGAATCATGATTTCAATCATGAATCATGAATCATGAATCGAATCATGAATCATGAATTGAATCATGAATTGAATCATGAATCATGAATTGAATCATGAATTGAATCATGAATCATGAATTGAATCATGAATCGTGAATCATAAATCAAATCATGAATCATTAATTGAATCATGAATCGAATCATGAATTGAATCATGAATCATGAATTGAATCATGAATCATGAATTATGAATCATGAATCATGAATTGAATCATGAATCATGAGTTATGAATTGAATCATGAATTGAATCATGAATCATGAATTATGAATTGAATCATGAATCGAATCATGAATCATGAATCATGAATCATGAATTATGAATCATGAATCATGAATTGAATCATGAATCATGAATTGAATCATAAATTGAATCATGAATTGAATAAGGAATCGAATCATGAATTGAATCATGAATTGAATCTTGAATTGAATCATGAATCATGAATCATGAAATGAATCATGAATCATGAATTATGAATCATGAATCATGAATCATGAATCATGAATTGAATCATGAATCATGAATTGAATCATGAATTGAATCATGAATCATGAATCATAAATTGAATCATGAATCATGAATTGAATCATGAATTGAATCATGAATCATAAATCATGAATCATGAATCATGAATCATGAATCATGAATTTAATCATGAATAATGAATCATGAATCGAATAATGAATCATGATTTAAGAATCATGAATCGAATCATGAATCCTGAATCATGATTTCAATCATGAATCATAAATCGAATCATGAATCATGAATTGAATCATGAATTGAATCATGAATCATAAATCATGAATCATGAATCATGAATCATGAATCATGAATCATGAATCATGAATCATGAATTTAATCATGAATAATGAATCATGAATCATGAATCATGAATTTAATCATGAATAATGAATCATGAATTGAATAATGAATCATGAATCATGATTTCAATCATGAATCATGAATCATGAATCGAATCATGAATCGAATCATGAATCGAATCATGAATTGAATCATGAATCATGAATTGAATCATGAATTGAATCATGAATCATGAGTTGAATCATGAATCATGAATCATAAATCAAATCATGAATCATTAATTGAATCATGAATCGAATCATGAATTGAATCATGAATCATGAATTGAATCATGAATCATGAATTATGAATCATGAATCATGAATTGAATCATGAATCATGAGTTATGAATTGAATCATGAATTGAATCATGAATCATGAATTATGAATTGAATCATGAATTGAATCATGAATCATGAATCGAATCATGAATCATGAATCATGAATTATGAATCATGAATCATGAATTGAATCATGAATCATGAATTGAATCATAAATTGAATCATGAATTGAATCATGAATTGAATCATGAATTGAATCATGAATCATGAATTATGAATTGAATAATGAATCATGAATCATAAATCGAATCATGATTCATGAATTGAATAAGGAATCGAATCATGAATTGAATCATGAATTGAATCTTGAATTGAATAATGAATCATGAATCATGAAATGAATCATGAATCATGAATTATGAATCATGAATCATAAATCAAGAATCATAATTTGAATCATGAATCATGAATCATGAATTGAATCATGAATTGAATCATGAATCATGAATCATGAATTATGAATCATGAATCATGAATTGAATCATGAATCATGAATTGAATCATAAATTGAATCATGAATTGAATCATGAATTGAATCATGAATTGAATCATGAATCATGAATTATGAATTGAATAATGAATCATGAATCATAAATCGAATCATGATTCATGAATTGAATAAGGAATCGAATCATGAATTGAATCATGAATTGAATCTTGAATTGAATCATGAATCATGAATCATGAAATGAATCATGAATCATGAATTATGAATCATGAATCATGAATCATGAATCATGAATTGAATCATGAATCATGAATTGAATCATGAATTGAATCATGAATCATGAATCATAAATTGAATCATGAATCATGAATTGAATCATGAATTGAATCATGAATCATAAATCATGAATCATGAATCATGAATCATGAATTTAATCATGAATAATGAATCATGAATCGAATAATGAATCATGATTTAAGAATCAAGAATTGAATCATGAATCATGAATCATGAATCGAATCATGAATCCTGAATCATGATTTCAATCATGAATCATAAATCGAATCATGAATCATGAATTGAATCATGAATTGAATCATGAATCATAAATCATGAATCATGAATCATGAATCATGAATCATGAATCATGAATCATGAATTTAATCATGAATAATGAATCATGAATCATGAATCATGAATCATGAATTTAATCATGAATAATGAATCATGAATTGAATAATGAATCATGAATCATGATTTCAATCATGAATCATGAATCATGAATCGAATCATGAATCATGAATTGAATCATGAATTGAATCATGAATCATGAATTGAATCATGAATTGAATCATGAATCATGAATTGAATCATGAATCATGAATCATAAATCAAATCATGAATCATTAATTGAATCATGAATCGAATCATGAATTGAATCATGAATCATGAATTGAATCATGAATCATGAATTATGAATCATGAATCATGAATTGAATCATGAATCATGAGTTATGAATTGAATCATGAATTGAATCATGAATCATGAATTATGAATTGAATCATGAATTGAATCATGAATCATGAATCGAATCATGAATCATGAATCATGAATTATGAATCATGAATCATGAATTGAATCATGAATCATGAATTGAATCATAAATTGAATCATGAATTGAATCATGAATTGAATCATGAATTGAATCATGAATCATGAATTATGAATTGAATAATGAATCATGAATCATAAATCGAATCATGATTCATGAATTGAATAAGGAATCGAATCATGAATTGAATCATGAATTGAATCTTGAATTGAATAATGAATCATGAATCATGAAATGAATCATGAATCATGAATTATGAATCATGAATCATAAATCAAGAATCATAATTTGAATCATGAATCATGAATCATGAATTGAATCATGAATTGAATCATGAATCATGAATCATAAATTGAATCATGAATCATGAATTGAATCATGAATCATAAATCATGAATCATGAATCATGAATCATGAATTTAATCATGAATCATGAATCATGAATCGAATCATGAATCATGAATCATGAATTATGAATCATGAATCATGAATTGAATCATGAATCATGAATCATAAATCGAATCATGATTCATGAATTGAATAAGGAATCGAATCATGAATTGAATCATGAATTGAATCATGAATTGAATCATGAATCATGAATTGAATCATGAATCATGAATTATGAATTGAATCATGAATCATGAATCATAAATCCAATCATGAGTCATGAATTAAATCAGGAATCGAATCATGAATGGAATTATGAATCATGAATTGAATCATGAATCGTGAATTGAATCATGAATCATGAATCATGAATTGAATCATGAATCATGAATTATGAATCATGAATCATGAATCATGAATCATGAATTGAATCATGAATTGAATCATGAATCATGAATCATAAATTGAATCATGAATCATGAATTGAATCATGAATTGAATCATGAATTGAATCATGAATCATGAATTGAATCATGAATCATGAATTATGAATTGAATCATGAATCATGAATCATAAATCGAATCATGAGTCATGAATTGAATCAGGAATCGAATCATAATTTGAATCATGAATCATGAATTGAATCATGAATCGGGAATTGAATCATGAATCATGAATCATGAATTAAATCATGAATCATGTGTAATGAATCATGAATTGAATCATAAATCAAGAATCATGAATCATGAATTGAATCATGAATTGAATCATGAATCATGAACTGAATCATGAATCATGAATCAATAATCATGAATCGAATCATGAATTATGAATTGAATCATGAATCATAAATCATAAATTGAATCTTGAATCATGAATCGAATCATGAATTGAATCATGAATCATGAATTGAATTATGAATCATGAATTGAATCATGAATCATGGATTGAATCATGAATCATGATTTCAATCATGAATTGAATCAAGAATCATGAATTGAATCATGAATTGAATCATGAATCATGAATCATAAATCAAATCATCAATCATGAATTGAATCAAGAATCATGAATTGAATCATGAATTAAATCATGAATCATGAATCATAAATCAAATCATGAATCATTAATTGAATCATGAATCGAATCATGAATTTAATCATGAATCATGAATTATGAATTGAATCATGAATTGAATCATGAATCATGAATCATGAATTGAATCATGAATCATGAATCATGAATTGAATCATGAATCATGAATCATGAATTGAATCATGAATCATGAATCATGAATTTAATCATGAATCATGAATTTAATCATGAATCATGAATTATGAATTGATTCATGAATCATAAATCGAATCATGATTCATGAATTGAATCATTAATCGAATCATGAATTGAATCATAAATCATGAATCATGAATTGAATCATGAATCAGGAATCATGAATCATGAATTGAATCATGAATCATGAATACTGAATGGAATCATGAATTGAATCATGAATCATGAATTTAATCATGAATCATGAATTATGAATTGATTCATGAATCATAAATCGAATCATGATTCATAAATTGAATCAGGAATCGAATCATGAATTGAATCATAAATCATGAATCATGAATTGAATCATGAATCATGAATCATGAATCATGAATCATGAATCATGAATTGAATCATGAATCATGAATCATGATTTGAATCATGAATCATGAATTATGAATCATGAATTGAATCATGAAACATGAATCATGAATTATGAATAATGATTTGAATTGTGAATTGAATCATGAATCATGATTTGAATCATGAATCACGAATCACGAATCATAAATTGAATCATGAATCATGAATTGAACCATGAATTGAATCATGAATCATGAATCATGAATTGAATCATGAATCATGAATTATGAATCATGAATTCAATCATGAATCATGAATCATGATTTGAATCATAAATCATGAATCATGAATCATGAATTGAATCATGAATCATAAATTGAATCATGAATTGAATCATGAATCATGAATCATGAATTGAATCATGAATCATGAATCATGAATTCAATCATGAATCATGAATCATGAATCCTGAATCAAATTTATGAATTGAATCATGAATCTAATCATGAATTGAATCATGAATCATGAATTGAATCATGAATCATGAATCATGAATCATAAATTGAATCATGAATCATGAATTGAATCATAAAATTGAATCATGCATCATGAATTATGAATTATGAATTAAATCATGAATCATGAATCATGAATTGAATCATGAATTGAATCATGAATCATGAATCATGAATCATGAATGATAAATTGAATCATGAATCATGAATCATGAATTGAATCATGAATTGAATTATGAATCATGAATTGAATCATGAATCATGAATTGAATCATGAATCATGAATTGAATCATGAATTGAATCATGAATCATGAATCGAATCATGAATCATGAATCAATAATCATGAATCGAATCATGAATTATGAATTGAATCATGAATCATAAATCATAAATTGAATCTTGAATCATGAATTGAATCATGAATCGAATCATGAATTGAATCTTGAATCATGAATTGAATCATGAATCGAATCATAAATCGAATCATGATTCATGAATTCAATAAGGAATCGAATCATGAATTGAATCATGAATTGACTCTTGAATTGAATAATGAATCATGAATCATGAAATGAATCATGAATCATGAATTATAAATCATGAATCATGAATCATGAATCATGAATTGAATCATGAATCATGAATCATGAATTGAATCATGAATTGAATCATGAATCATGAATCATAAATTGAATCATGAATCATGAATTGAATCATGAATTGAATCATGAATAATAAATCATGAATCATGAATCTTGAATCATGAATTTAATCATGAATCATGAATCATGAATCGAATCATGAATCATGAATCATGAATTATGAATCATGAATTATGAATCATGAATCATGAATTGAATTATGAATCATGAATACTGAATGGAATCATGAATCATGAATTGAATCATGAATCATGAATTGAATAATAAATTGAATTATGAATTAAATCATGAATTGAATCATGAATCATGAATTGAATCATGAATCATGAATTATGAATTGAATCATGAATCATAAATCAAATCATGATTCATGAATTGAATCAGAATTCGAATCATTAATTGAATCATGAATCATGAATCATGAATCATGAATTGAATCATGAATCATGAATAATGAATCATGATTTGAATCATGAATTGAATCATGAATCATGAATAATGATTTGAATCATGAATCATGAATCATGAATCATAAATTGAATCATGAATCATAAATTGAATCATGAATTGAATCATGAATTGAATCATGAATCATGAATTATGAATCATGAATCATGAATTGAATCATGAATCATGAATTATGAATTGAATCATGAATCGAATCATGAATCATGAGTCATGAATCATGAATTATGAATCATGAATCATGAATTGAATCATGAATCATGAATTGAATCATAAATTGAATCATGAATTGAATCATGAATTGAATCATGAATTGAATCATGAATCATGAATTATGAATTGAATAATGAATCATGAATCATAAATCGAATCATGATACATGAATTGAATAAGGAATCGAATCATGAATTGAATCATGAATTGAATCTTGAATTGAATCATGAATCATGAATCATGAAATGAATCATGAATCATGAATTATGAATCATGAATCATGAATCATGAATCATGAATTGAATCATGAATCATGAATTGAATCATGAATTGAATCATGAATCATGAATCATAAATTGAATCATGAATCATGAATTGAATCATGAATTGAATCATGAATCATAAATCATGAATCATGAATCATGAATCATGAATTTAATCATGAATAATGAATCATGAATCGAATAATGAATCATGATTTAAGAATCAAGAATTGAATCATGAATCATGAATCATGAATTGAATCATGAATCATGAATCATGAATCGAATCATGAGACCTGAATCATGATTTCAATCATGAATCATAAATCGAATCATGAATCATGAATTGAATCATGAATTGAATCATGAATCATAAATCATGAATCATGAATCATGAATCATGAATCATGAATCATGAATTTAATCATGAATAATGAATCATGAATCGAATAATGAATCATGAATCATGATTTCAATCATGAATCATGAATCATGAATCGAATCATGAATCATGAATTGAATCATGAATTGAATCATGAATCATGAATTGAATCATGAATCATGAATCATAAATCAAATCATGAATCATTAATTGAATCATGAATCGAATCATGAATTGAATCATGAATCATGAATTGAATCATGAATCATGAATTATGAATCATGAATCATGAATTGAATCATGAATCATGAGTTATGAATTGAATCATGAATTGAATCATGAATCATGAATTATGAATTGAATCATGAATTGAATCATGAATCATGAATCGAATCATGAATCATGAATCATGAATCATGAATCATGAATTATGAATCATGAATCATGAATTGAATCATGAATCATGAATTGAATCATAAATTGAATCATGAATTGAATCATGAATTGAATCATGAATTGAATCATGAATCATGAATTATGAATTGAATAATGAATCATGAATCATAAATCGAATCATGATTCATGAATTGAATAAGGAATCGAATCATGAATTGAATCATGAATTGAATCTTGAATTGAATAATGAATCATGAATCATGAAATGAATCATGAATCATGAATTATGAATCATGAATCATAAATCATGAATCATAATTTGAATCATGAATCATGAATCATGAATTGAATCATGAATTGAATCATGAATCATGAATCAAAAATTGAATCATGAATCATGAATTGAATCATGAATTGAATCATGAATCATAAATCATGAATCATGAATCATGAATCATGAATTTAATCATGAATCATGAATCATGAATCGAATCATGAATCATGAATCGAATCATGAATCATGAATCATGAATTATGAATTATGAATTGAATCATGAATCATGAATACTGAATGGAATCATGAATCATGAATTGAATCATGAATCATGAATTGAATAATAAATTGAATTATGAATTAAATCATGAATTGAATCATGAATCATGAATTGAATCATGAATCATGAATTATGAATTGAATCATGAATCATAAATCAAATCATGATTCATGAATTGAATCAGAATTCGAATCATTAATTGAATCATAAATCATGAATCATGAATTGAATCATGAATCATGAATCATGAATCATGAATTGAATCATGAATCATGAATCATGAATCATGATTTGAATCATGAATTGAATCATGAATCATGAATAATGATTTGAATCATGAATCATGAATCATGAATCATAAATTGAATCATGAATCATGAATTGAATCATGAATTGAATCACGAATCATGAATTGAATCATGAATCATGAATTATGAATTGAATCATCAATCATGAATCATAAATCGAATCATGAGTCATGAATTGAATCATGAATCGAATCATAATTTGAATCATGAATCATGAATTGAATCATGAATCGTGAATTGAATCATGTATCATGAATCATGAATTGAATCATGAATCATGAATTATGAATCATGAATTGAATCATAAATCATGAATCATGAATTGAATCATGAAATAAATCATGAATCATGAATCATGAAGTTAATCATGAATCATGAATCTTGAATCATGAATCATAAATTGAATCATGAATCATGAATTGAATCATGAATTGAATCATGAATCATGAATCATGAATTGAATCATGAATCATGAATCATGAATCATGAATTGAATCATGAATCATGAGTTATGAATTGAATCATGAATTGAATCATGAATCATGAATTATGAATTGAATCATGAATTGAATCATGAATCATGAATCATGAATTGAATAATGAATCATAAATCATGAATCATGAATTATGAATCATGAATCATGAATTGAATCATGAATCATGAATTGAATCATGAATCATGAATTGAATCAAAAATTGAATCATGAATTGAATCATGAATTAAATCATGAATCATGAATTGAATCATGAATCATGAATCATAAATCGAATCATGATTCATGAATTGAATAAGGAATCGAATCATGAATTGAATCATGAATTGAATCATGAATCATGAATTGAATCATGAATCATGAATTATGAATTGAATCATGAATCATGAATCATAAATCCAATCATGAGTCATGAATTAAATCAGGAATCGAATCATGAATGGAATTATGAATCATGAATTGAATCATGAATCGTGAATTGAATCATGAATCATAAATCATGAATTGAATCATGAATCATGAATTATGAATCATGAATCATGAATCATGAATTGAATCGTGAATTGAATCATGGATCATGAATCATAAATTGAATCATGAATCATGAATTGAATCATGAATTGAATCATGAATTGAATCATGAATCATGAATTGAATCATGAATCATGAATTATGAATTGAATCATGAATCATGAATCATAAATCGAATCATGAGTCATGAATTGAATCAGGAATCGAATCATAATTTGAATCATGAATCATGAATTGAATCATGAATCGGGAATTGAATCATGAATCATGAATCATGAATTAAATCATGAATCATGTGTAATGAATCATGAATTGAATCATAAATCAAGAATCATGAATCATGAATTGAATCATGAATTGAATCATGAATCATGAACTGAATCATGAATCATGAATCAATAATCATAAATCGAATCATGAATTATGAATTGAATCATGAATCATAAATCATAAATTGAATCTTGAATCATGAATCGAATCATGAATTGAATCATGAATCATGAATTGAATTATGAATCATGAATTGAATCATGAATCATGGATTGAATCATGAATCATGATTTCAATCATGAATTGAATCAAGAATCATGAATTGAATCATGAATTGAATCATGAATCATGAATCATAAATCAAATCATGAATCATTAATTGAATCATGAATCGAATCATGAATTTAATCATGAATCATGAATTATGAATTGAATCATGAATTGAATCATGAATCATGAATCATGAATTGAATCATGAATCATGAATCATGAATTGAATCATGAATCATGAATCATGAATTGAATCATGAATCATGAATCATGAATTTAATCATGAATCATGAATTATATCATGAATCATGAATTTAATCATGAATCATGAATTATGAATTGATTCATGAATCATAAATCGAATCATGATTCATGAATTGAATCATTAATCGAATCATGAATTGAATCATAAATCATGAATCATGAATTGAATCATGAATTATGAATCATGAATCATGAATTGAATCATGAATCATGAATACTGAATGGAATCATGAATTGAATCATGAATCATGAATTTAATCATGAATCATGAATTATGAATTGATTCATGAATCATAAATCGAATCATGATTCATGAATTGAATCAGGAATCGAATCATGAATTGAATCATAAATCATGAATCATGAATTGAATCATGAATCATGAATCATGAATCATGAATCATGAATCATGAATTATGAATAATGATTTGAATTGTGAATTGAATCATGAATCATGATTTGAATCATAAATCATGAATCATGAATCATGAATTGAATCATGAATCATAAATTGAATCATGAATTGAATCATGAATCATGAATCATGAATTGAATCATGAATCATGAATCATGAATTGAATCATGAATCATGAATTGAATCATGAATCATGAATCATGAATTATGAATCATGAATTCAATCATGAATCATGAATCATGAATCCTGAATCAAATTTATGAATTGAATCATGAATCTAATCATGAATTGAATCATGAATCATGAATTGAATCATGAATCATGAATCATGAATCATAAATTGAATCATGAATCATGAATTGAATCATAAATTGAATCATGAATCATGAATCATGAATTATGAATTATGAATTAAATCATGAATCATGAATCATGAATTGAATCATGAATCATGAATCATGAATCATGAATGATAAATTGAATCATGAATCATGAATCATGAATTGAATCATGAATTGAATTATGAATCATGAATTGAATCATCAATTGAATCATGAATCATGAATTGAATCATGAATTGAATCATGAATCATGAATCGAATCATGAATCATGAATCAATAATCATGAATCGAATCATGAATTATGAATTGAATAATGAATCATAAATCATAAATTGAATCTTGAATCATGAATTGAATCATGAATCGAATCATGAATTGAATCTTGAATCATGAATTGAATCATGAATCGAATCATAAATCGAATCATGATTCATGAATTGAATAAGGAATTGAATCATGAATTGAATCATGAATTGAATAATGAATCATGAATCATGAAATGAATCATGAATCATGAATTATAAATCATGAATCATGAATCATGAATCATGAATTGAATCATGAATCATGAATCATGAATTGAATCATGAATTGAATCATGAATCATGAATCATAAATTGAATCATGAATCATGAATTGAATCATGAATTGAATCATGAATAATAAATCATGAATCATGAATCATGAATTTAATCATGAATCATGAATCATGAATCGAATCATGAATCATGAATCATGAATTATGAATCATGAATTATGAATCATGAATCATGAATTGAATTATGAATCATGAATACTAAATGGAATCATGAATTATGAATTGAATCATGAATCATGAATTGAATAATAAATTGAATTATGAATTAAATCATGAATTGAATCATGAATCATGAATTGAATCATGAATCATGAATTATGAATTGAATCATGAATCATAAATCAAATCATGATTCATGAATTGAATCAGAATTCGAATCATTAATTGAATCATGAATCATGAATCATGAATCATGAATTGAATCATGAATCATGAATAATGAATCATGATTTGAATCATGAATTGAATCATGAATCATGAATAATGATTTGAATCATGAATCATGAATCATGAATCATAAATTGAATCATGAATCATGAATTGAATCATGAATTGAATCATGAATTGAATCACGAATCATGAATTGAATCATGAATCATGAATTATGAATTGAATCATCAATCATGAATCATAAATCGAATCATGAGTCATGAATTGAATCATGAATCGAATCATAATTTGAATCATGAATCATGAATTGAATCATGAATCGTGAATTGAATCATGAATCATGAATCATGAATTGAATCATGAATCATGAATTATGAATCATGAATTGAATCATAAATCATGAATCATGAATTGAATCATGAAATAAATCATGAAGCATGAATCATGAAGTTAATCATGAATCATGAATCTTGAATCATGAATCATAAATTGAATCATGAATCATGAATTGAATCATGAATTGAATCATGAATCATGAATCATGAATTGAATCATGAATCATGAATCATGATTTCAATCATGAATCATGAATCATGAATCGAATCATGAATCATGATTTCAATCATGAATTGAATCATGAATCATGAATTGAATCATGAATTGAATCATGAATAATGAATCATAAATCAAATCATGAATCATTAATTGAATCATGAATTGAATCATGAATTGAATCATGAATTGAATCATGAATTGAATCATGAATCATGAATTATGAATCATGAATCATGAATTGAATCATGAATCATGAGTTATGAATTGAATCATGAATTAAATCATGATCATGAATTATGAATTGAATCATGAATTGAATCATGAATCATGAATTGAATCATGAATCATGAATCGAATCATGAATCATGAATTATGAATTGAATCATGAATCGAATCATGAATCATGAGTCATGAATCATGAATTATGAATCATGAATCATGAATTGAATCATGAATCATGAATTGAATCATAAATTGAATCATGAATTGAATTATGAATTGAATCATGAATTGAATCATGAATCATGAATTATGAATTGAATAATGAATCATGAATCATAAATCGAATCATGATTCATGAATTGAATAAGGAATCGAATCATGAATTGAATCATGAATTGAATCTTGAATTGAATCATGAATCATGATCATGAAATGAATCATGAAATCATGAATCATGAATCATGAATTGAATCATGAATCATGAATTGAATCATGAATTGAATCATGAATCATGAATCATAAATTGAATCATGAATCATGAATTGAATCATGAATTGAATCATGAATCATAAATCATGAATCATGAATCATGAATCATGAATTTAATCATGAATAATGAATCATGAATCGAATATTGAATCATGATTTAAGAATCAAGAATTGAATCATGAATCATGAATCATGAATTGAATCATGAATCATGAATCATGAATCGAATCATGAGACCTGAATCATGATTTCAATCATGAATCATAAATCGAATCATGAATCATGAATTGAATCATGAATTGAATCATGAATCATAAATCATGAATCATGAATCATGAATCATGAATCATGAATCATGAATTTAATCATGAATAATGAATCATGAATCGAATAATGAATCATGAATCATGATTTCAATCATGAATCATGAATCATGAATCGAATCATGAATCATGAATTGAATCATGAATTGAATCATGAATCATGAATTGAATCATGAATCATGAATCATAAATCAAATCATGAATCATTAATTGAATCATGAATCGAATCATGAATTGAATCATGAATCATGAATTGAATCATGAATCATGAATTATGAATCATGAATCATGAATTGAATCATGAATCATGAGTTATGAATTGAATCATGAATTGAATCATGAATCATGAATTATGAATTGAATCATGAATTGAATCATGAATCATGAATCATGAATCGAATCATGAATCATGAATCATGAATCATGAATCATGAATTATGAATCATGAATCATGAATTGAATCATGAATCATGAATTGAATCATAAATTGAATCATGAATTGAATCATGATTGAATCATGAATTGAATCATGAATCATGAATTATGAATTGAATAATGAATCATGAATCATAAATCGAATCATGATTCATGAATTGAATAAGGAATCGAATCATGAATTGAATCATGAATTGAATCTTGAATTGAATAATGAATCATGAATCATGAAATGAATCATGAATCATGAATTGAATCATGAATTGAATCATGAATCATAATCAGAATCATGAATAATGAAATCATGAATTTAATCATGAATCGAATCATGAATCATGAATCGAATCATGAATCATGAATCATGAATTATGAATTATGAATTGAATCATGAATCATGAATACTGAATGGAATCATGAATCATGAATTGAATCATGAATCATGAATTGAATAATAAATTGAATTATGAATTAAATCATGAATTGAATCATGAATCATGAATTGAATCAATTGAATCATGAATCATGAATTATGAATTGAATCATGAATCATAAATCAAATCATGATTCATGAATTGAATCAGAATTCGAATCATTAATTGAATCATAAATCATGAATCAATGAATCATGAATTGAATCATGAATCATGAATCATGAATCATGAATTGAATCATGAATCAATGAATCATGAATCATGATTTGAATCATGAATTGAATCATGAATCATGAATAATGATTTAAATCATGAATCATGAATCATGATCATAAATTGAATCATGAATCATGAATTGAATCATGAATTGAATCACGAATCATGAATTGAATCATGAATCATGAATTATGAATTGAATCATCAATCATGAATCATAAATCGAATCATGAGTCATGAATTGAATCATGAATCGAATCATAATTTGAATCATGAATCATGAATTGAATCATGAATCGTGAATTGAATCATGTATCATGAATCATGAATTGAATCATGAATCATGAATTATGAATCATGAATTGAATCATAAATCATGAATCATGAATTGAATCATGAAATAAATCATGAATCATGAATCATGAAGTTAATCATGAATCATGAATCTTGAATCATGAATCATAAATTGAATCATGAATCATGAATTGAATCATGAATTGAATCATGAATCATGAATCATGAATTGAATCATGAATCATGAATCATGATTTCAATCATGAATCATGAATCATGAATCGAATCATGAATCATGATTTCAATCATGAATTGAATCATGAATCATGAATTGAATCATGAATTGAATCATGAATCATGAATCATAAATCAAATCATGAATCATTAATTGAATCATGAATTGAATCATGAATTGAATCATGAATCATGAATTATGAATCATGAATCATGAATTGAATCATGAATCATGAGTTATGAATTGAATCATGAATTGAATCATGAATCATGAATTATGAATTGAATCATGAATTGAATCATGAATCATGAATCATGAATTGAATAATGAATCATAAATCATGAATCATGAATTATGAATCATGAATCATGAATTGAAATCATGAATCATGAATTGAATCATGAATCATGAATTGAATCAAAAATTGAATCATGAATTGAATCATGAATTAAATCATGAATCATGAATTGAATCATGAATCATGAATCATAAATCGAATCATGATTCATGAATTGAATAAGGAATCGAATCATGAATTGAATCATGAATTGAATCATGAATCATGAATTGAATCATGAATCATGAATATGAATTGAATCATGAATCAATGAATCATAAATCCAATCATGAGTCATGAATTAAATCAGGAATCGAATCATGAATGGAATTATGAATCATGAATTGAATCATGAATCGTGAATTGAATCATGAATCATAAATCATGAATTGAATCATGAATCATGAATTATGAATCATGAATCATGAATCATGAATTGAATCGTGAATTGAATCATGGATCATGAATCATAAATTGAATCATGAATCATGAATTGAATCATGAATTGAATCATGAATTGAATCATGAATCATGAATTGAATCATGAATCATGAATTATGAATTGAATCATGAATCATGAATCATAAATCGAATCATGAGTCATGAATTGAATCAGGAATCGAATCATAATTTGAATCATGAATCATGAATTGAATCATGAATCGGGAATTGAATCATGAATCATGAATCATGAATTAAATCATGAATCATGTGTAATGAATCATGAATTGAATCATAAATCAAGAATCATGAATCATGAATTGAATCATGAATTGAATCATGAATCATGAACTGAATCATGAATCATGAATCAATAATCATAAATCGAATCATGAATTATGAATTGAATCATGAATCATAAATCATAAATTGAATCTTGAATCATGAATCGAATCATGAATTGAATCATGAATCATGAATTGAATTATGAATCATGAATTGAATCATGAATCATGGAGTTGAATCATGAATCATGATTTCAATCATGAATTGAATCAAGAATCATGAATTGAATCATGAATTGAATCATGAATCATGAATCATAAATCAGAATCATGAATCATTAATTGAATCATGAATCGAATCATGAATTTAATCATGAATCATGAATTATGAATTGAATCATGAATTGAATCATGAATCATGAATCATGAATTGAATCATGAATCATGAATCATGAATTGAATCATGAATCATGAATTGAATCATGAATCATGAATCATGAATTTAATCATGAATCATGAATTATATCATGAATCATGAATTTAATCATGAATCATGAATTATGAATTGATTCATGAATCATAAATCGAATCATGATTTATGAATTGAATCATTAATCGAATCATGAATTGAATCATAAATCATGAATCATGAATTGAATCATGAATTATGAATCATGAATCATGAATTGAATCATGAATCATGAATACTGAATGGAATCATGAATTGAATCATGAATCATGAATTTAATCATGAATCATGAATTATGAATTGATTCATGAATCATAAATCGAATCATGATTCATGAATTGAATCAGGAATCGAATCATGAATTGAATCATAAATCATGAATCATGAATTGAATCATGAATCATGAATCATGAATCATGAATCATGAATCATGAATCATGAATCATGAATCATGAATTATGAATAATGATTTGAATTGTGAATTGAATCATGAATCATGATTTGAATCATAAATCATGAATCATGAATCATGAATTGAATCATGAATCATAAATTGAATCATGAATTGAATCATGAATCATGAATCATGAATTGAATCATGAATCATGAATCATGAATTGAATCATGAATCATGAATTTGAATCATGAATCATGAATCATGAATTATGAATCATGAATTCAATCATGAATCATGAATCATGAATCCTGAATCAAAATTTATGAATTGAATCATGAATCTAATCATGAATTGAATCATGAATCATTGAATTGAATCATGAATCATGAATCATGAATCATAAATTGAATCATGAATCATGAATTGAATCATAAATCGAATCATGAATCATGAATCATGAATTATGAATTATGAATTAAATCATGAATCATGAATCATGAATTGAATCATGAATCATGAATCATGAATCATGAATGATAAATTGAATCATGAATCATGAATCATGAATTGAATCATGAATTGAATTATGAATCATGAATTGAATCATGAATTGAATCATGAATCATGAATTGAATCATGAATTGAATCATGAATCATGAATCGAATCATGAATCATGAATCAATAATCATGAATCGAATCATGAATTATGAATTGAATAATGAATCATAAATCATAAATTGAATCTTGAGTCATGAATTGAATCATGAATCGAATCATGAATTGAATCTTGAATCATGAATTGAATCATGAATCGAATCATAAATCGAATCATGATTCATGAATTGAATAAGGAATTGAATCATGAATTGAATCATGAATTGAATAATGAATCATGAATCATGAAATGAATCATGAATCATGAATTATAAATCATGAATCATGAATCATGAATCATGAATTGAATCATGAATCATGAATCATGAATTGAATCATGAATTGAATCATGAAATCATGAATCATAAATTGAATCATGAATCATGAATTGAATCATGAATTGAATCATGAATAATAAATCATGAATCATGAATCATGAATCATGAATTTAATCATGAATCATGAATCATGAATCGAATCATGAATCATGAATCATGAATTATGAATCATGAATTATGAATCATGAATCATGAATTGAATTATGAATCATGAATACTGAATGGAATCATGAATCATGAATTGAATCATGAATCATGAATTGAATAATAAATTGAATTATGAATTAAATCATGAATTGAATCATGAATCATGAATTGAATCATGAATCATGAATTATGAATTGAATCATGAATCATAAATCAAATCATGATTCATGAATTGAATCAGAATTCGAATCATTAATTGAATCATGAATCATGAATCATGAATCATGAATTGAATCATGAATCATGAATAATGAATCATGATTTGAATCATGAATTGAATCATGAATCATGAATAATGATTTGAATCATGAATCATGAATCATGATTCATAAATTGAATCATGAATCATGAATTGAATCATGAATTGAATCATGAATTGAATCACGAATCATGAATTGAATCATGAATCATGAATTATGAATTGAATCATCAATCATGAATCATAAATCGAATCATGAGTCATGAATTGAATCATGAATCGAATCATAATTTGAATCATGAATCATGAATTGAATCATGAATCGTGAATTGAATCATGAATCATGAATCATGAATTGAATCATGAATCATGAATTATGAATCATGAATTGAATCATAAATCATGAATCATGAATTGAATCATGAAATAAATCATGAAGCATGAATCATGAAGTTAATCATGAATCATGAATCTTGAATCATTGAATCATAAATTGAATCATGAATCATGAATTGAATCATGAATTGAATCATGAATCATGAATCATGAATTGAATCATGAATCATGAATCATGATTTCAATCATGAATCATGAATCATGAATCGAATCATGAATCATGATTTCAATCATGAATTGAATCATGAATCATGAATTGAATCATGAATTGAATCATGAATAATGAATCATAAATCAAATCATGAATCATTAATTGAATCATGAATTGAATCATGAATTGAATCATGAATTGAATCATGAATCATGAATTATGAATCATGAATCATGAATTGAATCATGAATCATGAGTTATGAATTGAATCATGAATTAAATCATGAATCATGAATTATGAATTGAATCATGAATTGAATCATGAATCATGAATTGAATCATGAATCATGAATCGAATCATGAATCATGAATCATGAATTATGAATCATGAATCATGAATTGAATCATGAATCATGAATTGAATCAAAAATTGAATCATGAATTGAATCATGAATCATGAATCATGAATTGAATCATGAATCATGAATTATGAATCATGAATCATGAATCATGAATCATGAATTGAATCATGAATTGAATCATGAATCATGAATCATAAATTGAATCATGAATCATGAATTGAATCATGAATTGAATCATGAATCATGAATTGAATCATGAATCATGAATTATGAATTGAATCATGAATCATGAATCATAAATCGAATCATGAGTCATGAATTGAATCAGGAATCGAATCATAATTTGAATCATGAATTGAATCATGAATCGGAAATTGAATCATGAATCATGAATCATGAATTAAATCATGAATCATGTGTAATGAATCATGAAATGAATCATAAATCAAGAATCATGAATCATGAATTGAATCATGAATTGAATCATGAATCATGAACTGAATCATGAATCATGAATTGAATCATGAATCATGGATTGAATCATGAATCATGATTTCAATCATGAATTGAATCAAGAATCATGAATTGAATCATGAATCATGAATCATAAATCAAATCATGAATCATTAATTGAATCATGAATTGAATCATGAATTGAATTATGGATCATGAATTATGAATTGAATCATGAATTGAATCATGAATCATGAATCATGAATTGAATCATGAATCATGAATCATGAATTGAATCATGAATCATGAATCATGAATTTAATCATGAATCATGAATTATATCATGAATCATGAATTTAATCATGAATCATGAATTATGAATTGATTCATGAATCATAAATCGAATCATGATTCATGAATTGAATCATTAATCGAATCATGAATTGAATCATAAATCATGAATCATGAATTGAATCATGAATCATGAATCATGAATCATGAATCATGAATCATGAATTTATGAATAATGATTTGAATCATGAATTGAATCATGAATCATGAATCATGATTTGAATCATGAATCATGTATCACGAATCATAAATTGAATCATGAATCATGAATTGAACCATGAATTGAATCATGAATCATAAATCATGAATTGAATCATGAATCATGAATTATGAATCATGAATTCAATCATGAATCATGAATCATGATTTGAATCATGAATCATGAATCATAAATTGAATCATGAATCATGAATTGAATCATGAATTCAATCATGAATCATGAATCATGAATCATGATTTGAATCATGAATCATAAATTGAATCATGAATCATGAATTGAAACATGAATTGAATCATGAATCATGAATTATGAATTGAATCATGAATCATGAATCATGAATTGAATCATGAATCATGAATTGAATCATGAATCTATAATCATGAACTGAATCATGAATCATGAATCAATAATCATGAATCGAATCATGAATTATGAATTGAATCATGAATCATAAATCATAAATTGAATCTTGAATCATGAATTGAATCATGAATCATGAATCATGAATCGAATCATGAATTGAATCATGAATCGAATCATGAATTGAATCATGAATCATGAATTGAATTATGAATCATGAATCATGAATCGAATCATGAATTGAATCATGAATCGAATCATGAATTGAATCATGAATCATGAATTGAATTATGAATCATGAATTGAATCATGAATCATGGATTGAATCATGCATCATGATTTCAATCATGAATCGAATCATGAATTATGAATTGAATCATGAATCATAAATCATAAATTTAATCTTGAATCATGAATTGAATCATGAATCATGAATCATGAATCGAATCATGAATTGAATCATGAATCGAATCATGAATTGAATCATGAATCATGAATTGAATTATGAATCATGAATTGAATCATGAATCATGGATTGAATCATGAATCATGATTTCAATCATGAATTGAATCATGAATCATGAATTGAGTCATGAATTGAATCATGAATCATGAATCATAAATCAAATCATGAATCATTAATTGAATCATGAATCATGAATTGAATCATGAATCATGAATTATGAATTGAATCATGAATTGAATCATGAATCATGAATTGAATCATGAATCATGAATTATGAATTGAATCATGAATTGAATCATGAATCATGAATCATGAATTGAATCATGAATCATGAATCGAATCATGAATCATGAATTATGAATCATGAATTATGAATCATAAATTATGAATCATGAATCATGAATACTGAATGGAATCATGAATTGAATCATGAATCATGAATACTGAATGGAATCATGAATTGATTCATGAATCATAAATCGAATCATGATTCATGAATTGAATCAGGAATCGAATCATGAATTGAATCATAAATCATGAATCATCAATTGAATCAGAAATCATGAATCATGAATCATAAATCATGAATCATGAATCATGAATTGAATCATGAATCATGAATCATGAATTGAATCATGAATCATGAATTATGAATCATGAATTGAATCATGAACATGAATCATGAATTATGAATAATGATTTGAATCATGAATTGAATCATGATCATGAATCATGATTTGAATCATGAATCATGAATCACGAATCATAAATTGAATCATGAATCATGAATTGAACCATGAATTGAATCATGATTTGAATCATAAATCATGAATCATGAATCATGAATCATGAATTGAATCATGAATCATGAATCATGAATTGAATCATGAATCATGAATCATGAATTGAATCATGAATCATGAATTGAATCATGAATCATGAATCATGAATTATGAATCATGAATTCAATCATGAATCATGAATCATGAATCATGAATCATGAATCAAATCATGAATTGAATCATGAATCATGAATTGAATCATGAATCATGAACCATGAATCATAAATTGAATCATGAATCATGAATTGAATCATAAATTGAATCATGAATCATGAATTTTGAATTATGAATTAAATCTTGAATCATGAATCATGAATTGAATCATGAATTGAATCATGAATTGAATCATGAATCATGAATCATGAATCATGAATGATAAATTGAATCATGAATCATGAATCATGAATTGAATAATGAATTGAATTATGAATCATGAATTGAATCATGAATCATGAATTGAATCATGAATCATGAATTGAATCATGAATCATAAATTGAATCATGAATTGAATCATGAATCATGAATCATGAATCGAATCATGAATCATGAATCATGAATCAATAATCATGAATCGAATCATGAATTATGAATTGAATCATGAATCATAAATCATAAATTGAATCATGAATCATGAATTGAATTATGAATCATGGATTGAATCATGAATCATGAATCATGAATTGAATTATGAATCATGGATCCTGAATCGAATCATGAATCATGATTTAAGAATCATGAATCAAATCATAAATGCTGAATGGAATCATGAATCATGAATTGAATCATGAATTAAATAATGAATCATGAATTGAATCATGAATCATGAATTATGAATTGATTCATCAATCATGAATCAAAAATCGAATCATGAGTCATGAATTGAATCAGGAATCGAATCATGAATTGAATCATGAATCATGAATTAAATAATGAATCGTGAATTGAATCATGAATCATGAATTGAATCATGAATCATGAATTGAATCATGAATCATGAATTATGAATCATGAATTGAATCATGAATCATAAATCATGAATCATAAATTGAATCATGAATTGAATAATGAATCATAAACTGAATCATGAATCATGAACTGAATCATGAATCATGAATTGAATCATGAATTGAATCATGAATCATGAATCATGAATTGAATCATGAATCATGAATCATGATTTCAATCATGAATCATGAATCATGATTTCAATCATGAATCATGAATCATGAATCGAATCATGAATCATGAATTGAATCATGAATTGAATCATGAATCATGAATTCAATAATGAATCATGAATTGAATCATGAATCATGAATCATAAATCAAATCAGGAATCATTAATTGAATCATGAATCAAATCATGAATTGAATCATGAATCATGAATTGAATCATGAATCATGAATTATGAATCATGAATCATGAATTGAATCATGAATCATGAGTTATGAATTGAATCATGAATTGAATCATGAATCATGAATTATGATTTGAATCATGAATTGAATCATGAATCATGAATTATGATTTGAATCATGAATTGAATCATGAATCATGAATCGAATCATGAATCATGAATCATGAATTATGAATCATAAATCATAAATTGTATCATGAATCATGAATTGAATCATAAATTGAATCATGAATTGAATCATGAATTGAATCATGAATTAAATCATGAATCATGAATTATGAATTGAATCATGAATCATAAATCGAATCATGATTCATGAATTGAATAAGGAATCGAATCATGAATTGAATTATGAATCATGAATTGAATCATGAATCGTGAATTGAATCATGAATCATGAATCATGAATTGAATCATGAATCATGAATTATGAATCATGAATCATGAATCATGAATTGAATCATGAATCATGAATCATGAATTGAATCATGAATTGAATCATGAATCATGAATCATAAATTGAATCATGAATCATGAATTGAATCATGAATTGAATCATGAATTGAATCATGAATCATGAATTGAATCATGAATCATGAATTATGAATTGAATCATGAATCATGAATCATAAATCGAATCATGAGTCATGAATTGAATCAGGAATCGAATCATAATTTGAATCATGAATCATGAATTGAATCATGAATCGGGAATTGAATCATGAATTAAATCATGAATCATGTGTAATGAATCATAAATTGATTCATAAATCAAGAATCATGAATCATGAATTGAATCATGAATTGAATCATGAATCATGAACTGAATCATGAATCATGAATCAATAATCATGAATCGAATCATGAATAATGAATTGAATCATGAATCATAAATCATAAATTGAATCTTGAATCATGAATCGAATCATGAATTGAATCATGAATCATGAATTGAATTATGAATCATGAATTAAATCATGAATCATGGATAGAATCATGAATCTTGATTTTAATCATGAATTGAATCATGAATCATGAATTGAATCATGAATTGAATCATGAATCATGAATCATAAATCAAATCATGAATCATTAATTGAATCATGAATCGAATCATGAATTGAATCATGAATCATGAATTATGAATCGAATCATGAATTATGAATTGAATCATGAATCATAAATCATAAATTGAATCTTGAATCATGAATTGAATCATAAATCATGAATCGAATCATGAATTGAATCATGAATCGAATCATGAATTGAATCATGAATCATGAATTGAATTATGAATCATGAATTGAATTATGAATCATGGATTGAATCATGAATCATGATTTCAATCATGAATTGAATCATGAATCATGAATTGAATCATGAATCATGAATTGAATCATGAATTGAATCATGAATCATGAATCATAAATCAAATCATGAATCATTAATTGAATCATGAATCATGAATTGAATCATGAATCATGAATTATGAATTGAATCATGAATCATGAATTGAATCATGAATCATGAATTATGAATTGAATCATGAATTGAATCATGAATCATGAATTGAATCATGAATCATGAATTATGAATCATGAATTATGAATCATGAATTATGAATCATGAATCATGAATTGAATCATGAATCATGAATACTGAATGGAATCATGAATTGAATCATGAATCATGAAATTAATCATGAATCATGAATTATGAATTGATTCATGAATCATAAATCGAATCATGATTCATGAATTGAATCAGGAATCGAATCATGAATCATAAATCATGAATCATGAATTGAATCATGAATCATGAATCATGAATCATAAATCATGAATCATGAATCATGAATTGAATCATGAATCATGAATCATGAATTGAATCATGAATCATGAATCATGAATTGAATCATGAAACATGAATCACGAATTATGAATAATGATTTGAATCATGAATTGAATCATGAATCATGATTTGAATCATGAATCATGAAACACGAATCATAAATTGAATCATGAATCATGAATTGAACCATGAATTGAATCATGATTTGAATCATAAATCATGAATCATGAATCATGAATTGAATCATGAATCATGAATTGAATCATGAATTGAATCATGAATCATGAATCATGAATTGAATCATGAATCATGAATCATGAATTGAATCATGAATCATGAATTGAATCATGAATTGAATCATGAATCATGAATTGAATCATGAATTGAATCATGAATCATGAATTGAATCATGAATCATGAATCATAAATCAAATCAGGAATCATTAATTGAATCATGAATCGAATCATGAATTGAATCATGAATCATGAATTGAATCATGAATCATGAATTATGAATCATGAATCATGAATTGAATCATGAATCATGAATTGAATCATAAATTGAATCATGAATTGAATCATGAATTGAATCATGAATTGAATCATGAATCATGAATTATGAATTGAATCATGAATCATGAATCATAAATCGAATCATGATTCATGAATTGAATAAGGAATCGAATCATGAATTGAATTATGAATCATGAATTGAATCATGAATCGTGAATTGAATCATGAATCATGAATCATGAATTGAATCATGAATCATGAATTATGAATCATGAATCATGAATCATGAATTGAATCATGAATCATGAATCATGAATTGAATCATGAATTGAATCATGAATCATGAATCATAAATTGAATCATGAATCATGAATTGAATCATGAATTGAATCATGAATCATGAATTGAATCATGAATCATGAATTATGAATTGAATCATGAATCATGAATTATGAATTGAATCATGAATCATGAATCATAAATCGAATCATGAGTCATGAATTGAATCAGGAATCGAATCATAATTTGAATCATGAATCATGAATTGAATCATGAATCGGGAATTGAATCATGAATTAAATCATGAATCATGTGTAATGAATCATGAATTGAATCATAAATCAAGAATCATGAATCATGAATTGAATCATGAATTGAATCATGAATCATGAACTGAATCATGAATCATGAATCAATAATCATGAATCGAATCATGAATAATGAATTGAATCATGAATCCTAAATCATAAATTGAATCTTGAATCATGAATCGAATCATGAATTGAATCATGAATCATGAATTGAATTATGAATCATGAATTGAATCATGAATCATGGATTGAATCATGAATCATGATTTCAATCATGAATTGAATCATGAATCATGAATTGAATCATGAATTGAATCATGAATCATGAATCATAAATCAAATCATGAATCATTAATTGAATCATGAATCGAATCATGAATTGAATCATGAATCATGAATTATGAATTGAATCATGAATTGAATCATGAATCATGAATCATGAATTGAATCATGAATCATGAATCATGAATTGAATCATGAATCATGAATCATGAATTGAATCATGAATCATGAATTATATCATGAATCATGAATTTAATCATGAATCATGAATTATGAATTGATTCATGAATCATAAATCGAATCATGATTCATGAATTGAATCATTAATCGAATCATGAATTGAATCATAAATCATGAATCATGAATTGAATCATGAATCATGAATCATGAATCATGAATTGAATCATGAATCATGAATCATGAATCATGAATCATGAATTGAATCATGAATCATGAATCATGAATTGAATCATGAATCATGAATTATGAATCATGAATTGAATCATGAAACATGAATCATGAATTATGAATAATGATTTGAATCATGAATTGAATCATGAATCATGAATCATGATTTGAATCATGAATCATGAATCATGAATCATGAATCATGAAACATAAATTGATTCATGAATCATGAATTGAATCATGAATTCAATCATGAATCATGAATCATGAATCATGATTTGAATCATGAATTGAATCATGAATCATGAATTGAATCATGAATCATGAATCATGAATTGAATCATGAATCATGAAATGAATCATGAATCATGAATCATGAACTGAACCATGAATCATGAATTGAATCATGAATCATGAATCATGAATTGAATCATGAATTGAATCATGAATCATGAATTGAATCATGAATCATGAATCATGAATTGAATCATGAATCATGAAATGAATCATGAATCATGAATCATGAACTGAATCATGAATCATGAATCAATAATCATGAATCGAATCATGAATTATGAATTGAATCATGAATCATAAATCATAAATTAAATCTTGAATCATGAATTGAATCATGAATCGAATCATGAATTGAATCATGAATCATGAATTGAATTAAGAATCATGAATTGAATCATGAATCATGGATTGAATCATGAATCATGATTTCAATCATGAATTGAATCATGAATCATGAATTGAATCATGAATTGAATCATGAATCATGAATCATAAATCAAATCATGAATCATTAATTGAATCATGAATCATGAATTGAATCATGAATCATGAATTGAATCATGAATCATGAATTATGAATTGAATCATGAATCATGAATCATGAATTGAATCATGAATCATGAATCATGAATTATGAATTGAATCATGAATCATGAATCATGAATTGAATCATGAATCATGAATTATATCATGAATCATGAATTTAATCATGAATCATGAATTATGAATTGATTTATGAATCATAAATCGAATCATGAATCATTAATCAAATCATGAATTGAATCATAAATCATGAATCATGAATTGAATCATGAATCATGAATCATGAATCATGAATCATGAATCATGAATTGAATCATGAATCATGAATCATGAATTGAATCATGAATCATGAATTATGAATCATGAATTGAATCATGAAACATGAATCAGGAATTATGAATAATGATTTGAATCATGAATTGAATCATGAATCATGAATCATGATTTGAATCATGAATCATGAATCATAAATTGAATCATGAATCATGAATTGAATCATGAATTCAATCATGAATCATGAATCATGAATCAAGATTTGAATCATGAATCATGAATCATAAATTGAATCATTAATCATGAATTGAATCATGAATTGAATCATGAATCATGAATTAAATCATGAATCATGAATTGAATCATGAATCATGAAATGAATCATGAATCATGAATTATGAACTGAATCATGAATCATGAATCAATAATCATGAATCGAATCATGAATTATGAATTGAATCATGAATCATAAATCATGAATCATGAATCATGAATTAAATCATGAATCGAATCATAAATCATGAATTGAATCAAGAATCATGAATTATGAATCATGAATTCAATCATGAATCATGAATCATGAATCATGAATGAAATCATGAATTGAATAATGAATCATTAATTGAATCATGAATCATGAATCATGAATCATGAATCGAATTATGAATCATGAATCAAATCATGAATTGAATCATGAATCTAATCATGAATTGAATCATGAATCATAAATTGAATCATGAATCATGAATCATAAATTGAATCATGAATCATGAATTGAATCATAAATTGAATCATGAATCATGAATTATGAATTATGAATTAAATCATGAATTATGAATTGAATCATAAATCATGAATCATGAATCATGAATGATAAATTGAATCATGAATCATGAATCATGAATTGAATCATGAATTGAATTATGAATCATGAATTGAATCATGAATCATGTATTGAATCATGAATCATGAATTGAATCATGAATCATGAATTAAATCATGAATTGAATCATGAATCATGAATCATGAATCGAATCATGAATCATGAATCATGAATCAATAATCATGAATCGAATCATGAATTATGAATTAAATCATGAATTGAATCATGAATAATGAATCATGAATCAAATCATGAAACATGAATCATGAATCAATAATCATGAATCGAATCATGAATTATGAATTGAATCATGAATCATAAATCATAAATTGAATCTTGAATCATGAATTGAATCATGAATCATGAATTGAATTATGAATCATGAATTGAATCTTGAATCATGGATTGAATCATGAATCATGAATTGAATTATGAATCATGGATCCTGAATCGAATCATGAATCATGATTTAAGAATCATGAATCAAATCATGAATGCTGAATGGAATCATGAATCATGAATTGAATCATGAATTGAATCATGAATTAAATCATGAATCATGAATTGAATCATGAATCATGAATTATGAATTGATTCATCAATCATGAATCATAAATCGAATCATGAGTCATGAATTGAATCAGGAATCGAATCATGAATTGAATCATGAATCATGAATTGAATCATGAATCATAAATCATGAATTGAATCATGAATCATGAATTATGTATCATGAATTGAATCATGAATCATAAATCATGAATCATTAATTGAATCATGAATTGAATAATGAATCATGAACTAAATCATGAATCATGAACTGAATCATGAATCATGAATTGAATCATGAATTGAATCATGAATCATGAATCATGAATTGAATCATGAATCATGAATCATGATTTCAATCATGAATCATGAATCATGAATTGAATCATGAATCATGAATCAGGATTTCAATTATGAATCATGAATCGAATCATGAATCATGAATTGAATCATGAATTGAATCATGAATCATTAATTGAATCATGAATCATGAATTGAATAATGAATCATGAATCATAAATCAAATCATGAATCATTAATTGAATCATGAATCGAATCATGAATTGAATCATGAATCATGAATTAAATCATGAATCATGAATTATGAATCATGAATCATGAATTGAATCATGAATCATGAGTTATGAATTGAATCATGAATTAAATCATGAATCATGAATTATTAATTGAATCATGAATTGAATCATGAATCATGAATCGAATCATGAATCATGAATCATGAATTATGAATCATGAATCATGAATTGAATCATGAATCATGAATCGAATCATAAATTGAATCATGAATTGAATCATGAATTGAATCATGAATTGAATCATGAATCATGAATTATGAATTGAATCATGAATCATGAATCATAAATCGAATCATGATTCATGAATTGAATAAGGAATCGAATCATGAATTGAATCATGAATTGAATCTTGAATTGAATCTTGAATTATGAATCATGAATTGAATCATGAATCATGAATCATGAATCATGAATTAAATCATGAATTGAATCATGAATCATGAATCATGAATTGAATCTTGAATTGAATCATGAATTATGAATCATGAATTGAATCATGAATCATGAATCATGAATCATGAATTAAATCATGAATTGAATCATGAATCATGAATCATAAATTGAATCATGAATCATGAATTGAATCATGAATTGAATCATGAATCATAAATCATGAATCATGAATCATGAATCATGAATCATGAATTTAATCATGAATAATGAATCATGAATCGAATAATGAATCATGATTTAAGAATCAAGAATTGAATCATGAATCATGAATCATGAATTGAATCATGAATCATGAATCAAGAATTGAATCATGAATCATGAATCATGAATTATGAATCATGAATAATGAATCATGAATCATGAATTGAATCATGAATCATGAATACTGAATGGAATCATGAATCATGAATTGAATCATGAATCATGAATTGAATAATAAATTGAATTATGAATTAAATCATGAATTGAATCATGAATCATGAATTGAATCATGAATCATGAATTATGAATTGAATCATGAATCATAAATCAAATCATGATTCATGAATTGAATCAGAATTCGAATCATTAATTGAATCATGAATCATGAATCATGAATCATGAATTGAATCATGAATCATGAATCATGAATTGAATCATGAATCATGAATCATGAATCATGAATTGAATCATGAATCATGAATCATGAATTATGAATCATGATTTGAATCATGAATTGAATCATGAATCATGAATAATGATTTGAATCATGAATTGAATCATGAATCATGAATCATGAATTGAATCATGAATCATGAATCATGAATCATGAATTGAATCATGAATCATGAACTGAATCATGAATCATGAATCAATAATCATGAATCGAATCATGAATAATGAATTGAATCATGAATCCTAAATCATAAATTGAATCTTGAATCATGAATCGAATCATGAATTGAATCATGAATCATGAATTGAATTATGAATCATGAATTGAATCATGAATCATGGATTGAATCATGAATCATGATTTCAATCATGAATTGAATCATGAATCATGAATTGAATCATGAATTGAATCATGAATCATGAATCATAAATCAAATCATGAATCATTAATTGAATCATGAATCGAATCATGAATTGAATCATGAATCATGAATTATGAATTGAATCATGAATTGAATCATGAATCATGAATCATGAATTGAATCATGAATCATGAATCATGAATTGAATCATGAATCATGAATCATGAATTGAATCATGAATCATGAATTATATCATGAATCATGAATTTAATCATGAATCATGAATTATGAATTGATTCATGAATCATAAATCGAATCATGATTCATGAATTGAATCATTAATCGAATCATGAATTGAATCATAAATCATGAATCATGAATTGAATCATGAATCATGAATCATGAATCATGAATTGAATCATGAATCATGAATCATGAATCATGAATCATGAATTGAATCATGAATCATGAATCATGAATTGAATCATGAATCATGAATTATGAATCATGAATTGAATCATGAAACATGAATCATGAATTATGAATAATGATTTGAATCATGAATTGAATCATGAATCATGAATCATGATTTGAATCATGAATCATGAATCATGAATCATGAATCATGAAACATAAATTGATTCATGAATCATGAATTGAATCATGAATTCAATCATGAATCATGAATCATGAATCATGATTTGAATCATGAATTGAATCATGAATCATGAATTGAATCATGAATCATGAATCATGAATTGAATCATGAATCATGAAATGAATCATGAATCATGAATCATGAACTGAACCATGAATCATGAATCATGAATTGAATCATGAATCATGAATCATGAATTGAATCATGAATTGAATCATGAATCATGAATTGAATCATGAATCATGAATCATGAATTGAATCATGAATCATGAAATGAATCATGAATCATGAATCATGAACTGAATCATGAATCATGAATCAATAATCATGAATCGAATCATGAATTATGAATTGAATCATGAATCATAAATCATAAATTGAATCTTGAATCATGAATTGAATCATGAATCGAATCATGAATTGAATCATGAATCATGAATTGAATTAAGAATCATGAATTGAATCATGAATCATGGATTGAATCATGAATCATGATTTCAATCATGAATTGAATCATGAATCATGAATTGAATCATGAATTGAATCATGAATCATGAATCATAAATCAAATCATGAATCATTAATTGAATCATGAATCATGAATTGAATCATGAATCATGAATTATGAATTGAATCATGAATCATGAATCATGAATTGAATCATGAATCATGAATCATGAATTATGAATTGAATCATGAATCATGAATCATGAATTGAATCATGAATCATGAATTATATCATGAATCATGAATTTAATCATGAATCATGAATTATGAATTGATTTATGAATCATAAATCGAATCATGAATCATTAATCAAATCATGAATTGAATCATAAATCATGAATCATGAATTGAATCATGAATCATGAATCATGAATCATGAATCATGAATCATGAATTGAATCATGAATCATGAATCATGAATTGAATCATGAATCATGAATTATGAATCATGAATTGAATCATGAAACATGAATCATGAATTATGAATAATGATTTGAATCATGAATTGAATCATGAATCATGAATCATGATTTGAATCATGAATCATGAATCATAAATTGAATCATGAATCATGAATTGAATCATGAATTCAATCATGAATCATGAATCATGAATCATGATTTGAATCATGAATCATGAATCATAAATTGAATCATGAATCATGAATTGAATCATGAATTGAATCATGAATCATGAATTAAATCATGAATCATGAATTGAATCATGAATCATGAAATGAATCATGAATCATGAATTATGAACTGAATCATGAATCATGAATCAATAATCATGAATCGAATCATGAATTATGAATTGAATCATGAATCATAAATCATGAATCATGAATCATGAATTAAATCATGAATCGAATCATAAATCATGAATTGAATCAAGAATCATGAATTATGAATCATGAATTCAATCATGAATCATGAATCATGAATCATGAATGAAATCATGAATTGAATAATGAATCATTAATTGAATCATGAATCATGAATCATGAATCATGAATCGAATTATGAATCATGAATCAAATCATGAATTGAATCATGAATCTAATCATGAATTGAATCATGAATCATAAATTGAATCATGAATCATGAATCATAAATTGAATCATGAATCATGAATTGAATCATAAATTGAATCATGAATCATGAATTATGAATTATGAATTAAATCATGAATTATGAATTGAATCATAAATCATGAATCATGAATCATGAATGATAAATTGAATCATGAATCATGAATCATGAATTGAATCATGAATTGAATTATGAATCATGAATTGAATCATGAATCATGTATTGAATCATGAATCATGAATTGAATCATGAATCATGAATTAAATCATGAATTGAATCATGAATCATGAATCATGAATCGAATCATGAATCATGAATCATGAATCAATAATCATGAATCGAATCATGAATTATGAATTAAATCATGAATTGAATCATGAATAATGAATCATGAATCAAATCATGAAACATGAATCATGAATCAATAATCATGAATCGAATCATGAATTATGAATTGAATCATGAATCATAAATCATAAATTGAATCTTGAATCATGAATTGAATCATGAATCATGAATTGAATTATGAATCATGAATTGAATCTTGAATCATGGATTGAATCATGAATCATGAATTGAATTATGAATCATGGATCCTGAATCGAATCATGAATCATGATTTAAGAATCATGAATCAAATCATGAATGCTGAATGGAATCATGAATCATGAATTGAATCATGAATTGAATCATGAATTAAATCATGAATCATGAATTGAATCATGAATCATGAATTATGAATTGATTCATCAATCATGAATCATAAATCGAATCATGAGTCATGAATTGAATCAGGAATCGAATCATGAATTGAATCATGAATCATGAATTGAATCATGAATCATAAATCATGAATTGAATCATGAATCATGAATTATGTATCATGAATTGAATCATGAATCATAAATCATGAATCATTAATTGAATCATGAATTGAATAATGAATCATGAACTAAATCATGAATCATGAACTGAATCATGAATCATGAATTGAATCATGAATTGAATCATGAATCATGAATCATGAATTGAATCATGAATCATGAATCATGATTTCAATCATGAATCATGAATCATGAATTGAATCATGAATCATGAATCAGGATTTCAATTATGAATCATGAATCGAATCATGAATCATGAATTGAATCATGAATTGAATCATGAATCATTAATTGAATCATGAATCATGAATTGAATAATGAATCATGAATCATAAATCAAATCATGAATCATTAATTGAATCATGAATCGAATCATGAATTGAATCATGAATCATGAATTAAATCATGAATCATGAATTATGAATCATGAATCATGAATTGAATCATGAATCATGAGTTATGAATTGAATCATGAATTAAATCATGAATCATGAATTATTAATTGAATCATGAATTGAATCATGAATCATGAATCGAATCATGAATCATGAATCATGAATTATGAATCATGAATCATGAATTGAATCATGAATCATGAATCGAATCATAAATTGAATCATGAATTGAATCATGAATTGAATCATGAATTGAATCATGAATCATGAATTATGAATTGAATCATGAATCATGAATCATAAATCGAATCATGATTCATGAATTGAATAAGGAATCGAATCATGAATTGAATCATGAATTGAATCTTGAATTGAATCTTGAATTATGAATCATGAATTGAATCATGAATCATGAATCATGAATCATGAATTAAATCATGAATTGAATCATGAATCATGAATCATGAATCATGAATTGAATCTTGAATTGAATCATGAATTATGAATCATGAATTGAATCATGAATCATGAATCATGAATCATGAATTAAATCATGAATTGAATCATGAATCATGAATCATGAATCGAATCATGAATCATGAATCATGAATCAATAATCATGAATGGAATCATGAATTATGAATTAAATCATGAATTGAATCATGAATAATGAATCATGAATCAAATCATGAAACATGAATCATGAATCAATAATCATGAATCGAATCATGAATTATGAATTGAATCATGAATCATAAATCATAAATTGAATCTTGAATCATGAATTGAATCATGAATCATGAATTGAATTATGAATCATGAATTGAATCTTGAATCATGGATTGAATCATGAATCATGAATCATGAATTGAATTATGAATCATGGATCCTGAATCGAATCATGAATCATGATTTAAGAATCATGAATCAAATCATGAATGCTGAATGGAATCATGAATCATGAATTGAATCATGAATTGAATCATGAATTAAATCATGAATCATGAATTGAATCATGAATCATGAATTATGAATTGATTCATCAATCATGAATCATAAATCGAATCATGAGTCATGAATTGAATCAGGAATCGAATCATGAATTGAATCATGAATCATGAATTGAATCATGAATCATAAATCATGAATTGAATCATGAATCATGAATTATGTATCATGAATTGAATCATGAATCATAAATCATGAATCATTAATTGAATCATGAATTGAATAATGAATCATGAACTAAATCATGAATCATGAACTGAATCATGAATCATGAATTGAATCATGAATTGAATCATGAATCATGAATCATGAATTGAATCATGAATCATGAATCATGATTTCAATCATGAATCATGAATCATGAATTGAATCATGAATCATGAATCAGGATTTCAATTATGAATCATGAATCGAATCATGAATCATGAATTGAATCATGAATTGAATCATGAATCATTAATTGAATCATGAATCATGAATTGAATAATGAATCATGAATCATAAATCAAATCATGAATCATTAATTGAATCATGAATCGAATCATGAATTGAATCATGAATCATGAATTAAATCATGAATCATGAATTATGAATCATGAATCATGAATTGAATCATGAATCATGAGTTATGAATTGAATCATGAATTAAATCATGAATCATGAATTATTAATTGAATCATGAATTGAATCATGAATCATGAATCGAATCATGAATCATGAATCATGAATTATGAATCATGAATCATGAATTGAATCATGAATCATGAATCGAATCATAAATTGAATCATGAATTGAATCATGAATTGAATCATGAATTGAATCATGAATCATGAATTATGAATTGAATCATGAATCATGAATCATAAATCGAATCATGATTCATGAATTGAATAAGGAATCGAATCATGAATTGAATCATGAATTGAATCTTGAATTGAATCTTGAATTATGAATCATGAATTGAATCATGAATCATGAATCATGAATTAAATCATGAATTGAATCATGAATCATGAATCATGAATCATGAATTGAATCTTGAATTGAATCATGAATTATGAATCATGAATTGAATCATGAATCATGAATCATGAATCATGAATTAAATCATGAATTGAATCATGAATCATGAATCATAAATTGAATCATGAATCATGAATTGAATCATGAATTGAATCATGAATCATAAATCATGAATCATGAATCATGAATCATGAATCATGAATTTAATCATGAATAATGAATCATGAATCGAATAATGAATCATGATTTAAGAATCAAGAATTGAATCATGAATCATGAATCATGAATTGAATCATGAATCATGAATCAAGAATTGAATCATGAATCATGAATCATGAATTATGAATCATGAATAATGAATCATGAATCATGAATTGAATCATGAATCATGAATACTGAATGGAATCATGAATCATGAATTGAATCATGAATCATGAATTGAATAATAAATTGAATTATGAATTAAATCATGAATTGAATCATGAATCATGAATTGAATCATGAATCATGAATTATGAATTGAATCATGAATCATAAATCAAATCATGATTCATGAATTGAATCAGAATTCGAATCATTAATTGAATCATGAATCATGAATCATGAATCATGAATTGAATCATGAATCATGAATCATGAATTGAATCATGAATCATGAATCATGAATCATGAATTGAATCATGAATCATGAATCATGAATTATGAATCATGATTTGGAACATGAATTGAATCATGAATCATGAATAATGATTTGAATCATGAATTGAATCATGAATCATGAATCATGAATTGAATCATGAATCATGAATCATGAATCATGAATTGAATCATGAATCATGAATCATGAATTGAATCATGAATCATGAATCATGAATTATGAATCATGAATTGAATCATGAATCATGAATCATGAATTGAATCATGAATCATGAATCATGAATCATGAATTGAATCATGAATCATGAATTGAATCATGAATTGAATCATGAATTGAATCATGAATCATGAATTTAATCATGAATCATGAATTATGAATTGAATCATCAATCATGAATCATAAATCGAATCATGAGTCATGAATTGAATCATGAATCGAATCATAATTTGAATCATGAATCATGAATTAAATCATGAATCATGAATTATGAATCATGAATCATGAATTGAATCATGAATCATGAGTTATGAATTGAATCATGAATTAAATTATGAATCATGAATTATTAATTGAATCATGAATTGAATCATGAATCATGAATCGAATCATGAATCATGAATCATGAATCATGAATTATGAATCATGAATCATGAATTGAATCATGAATCATGAATCGAATCATAAATTGAATCATGAATTGAATCATGAATTGAATCATGAATTGAATCATGAATCATGAATTATGAATTGAATCATGAATCATGAATCATAAATCGAATCATGATTCATGAATTGAATAAGGAATCGAATCATGAATTGAATCATGAATAGAATCTTGAATTGAATCTTGAATTATGAATCATGAATTGAATCATGAATCATGAATCATGAATCATGAATTAAATCATGAATTGAATCATGAATCATGAATCATGAATCATGAATTGAATCTTGAATTGAATCATGAATTATGAATCATGAATTGAATCATGAATCATGAATCATGAATCATGAATTAAATCATGAATTGAATCATGAATCATGAATCATAAATTGAATCATGAATCATGAATTGAATCATGAATTGAATCATGAATCATAAATCATGAATCATGAATCATGAATTATGAATCATGAATTTAATCATGAATAATGAATCATGAATCGAATAATGAATCATGATTTAAGAATCAAGAATTGAATCATGAATCATGAATCATGAATTGAATCATGAATCATGAATCAAGAATTGAATCATGAATCATGAATCATGAATTATGAATCATGAATAATGAATCATGAATCATGAATTGAATCATGAATCATGAATACTGAATGGAATCATGAATCATGAATTGAATCATGAATCATGAATTGAATAATAAATTGAATTATGAATTAAATCATGAATTGAATCATGAATCATGAATTGAATCATGAATCATGAATTATGAATTGAATCATGAATCATAAATCAAATCATGATTCATGAATTGAATCAGAATTCGAATCATTAATTGAATCATGAATCATGAATCATGAATCATGAATTGAATCATGAATCATGAATCATGAATCATGAATTGAATCATGAATCATGAATCATGAATCATGAATTGAATCATGAATCATGAATCATGAATTATGAATCATGATTTGAATCATGAATTGAATCATGAATCATGAATAATGATTTGAATCATGAATTGAATCATGAATCATGAATCATGAATTGAATCATGAATCATGAATCATGAATCATGAATTGAATCATGAATCATGAATCATGAATTGAATCATGAATCATGAATCATGAATTATGAATCATGAATTGAATCATGAATCATGAATCATGAATCATGAATTGAATCATGAATCATGAATCATGAATCATGAATTGAATCATGAATCATGAATTGAATCATGAATTGAATCATGAATTGAATCATGAATCATGAATTTAATCATGAATCATGAATTATGAATTGAATCATCAATCATGAATCATAAATCGAATCATGAGTCATGAATTGAATCATGAATCGAATCATAATTTGAATCATGAATCATGAATTGAATCATGAATCGTGAATTGAATCATGAATCATAAATTGAATCATGAATCATGAATTATGAATCATGAATTGAATCATAAATCATGAATCATGAATTATGAATCATGAATTGAATCATAAATCATGAATCATGAATTGAATCATGAAATAAATCATGAATCTTGAATCATGAATCATAAATTGAATCATGAATCATGAATTGAATCATGAATCATGAATTGAATCATGAATCATGAATCATGATTTCAATCATGAATCATGAATCATGAATGGAATCATGAATCATGATTTCAATCATGAATTAAATCATGAATCATGAATTGAATCATGAATTGAATCATGAATTGAATCATGAATCATGCAGTATGAATCATGAATCATGAATTGAATCATGAATCATGAGTTATGAATTGAATCATGAATTGAATCATGAATCATGAATTATGAATTGAATCATGAATTGAATCATGAATCATGAATCATGAATTGAATCATGAATCATGAATCATGAATCGAATCATGAATCATGAATCATGAATTATGAATCATGAATCATGAATTGAATTATGAATCATGAATTGAATCAAAAATTGAATCAAAAATTGAATCAAAAATTGAATCATGAATTGAATCATGAATTGAATCATGAATCATGAATTATGAATTGAATCATGAATCATGAATCATAAATCCAATCATGAGTCATGAATTAAATCAGGAATCAAATCATTAATTGAATTATGAATCATGAATTGAATCATGAATCGTGATTTGAATCATGAATCATGAATCATGAATTTTAATCATGAATCATGAATTATGAATCATGAATCATGAATCATGAATTGAATCATGAATCATGAATCATGAATTGAATCATGAATTGAATCATGAATCATGAATCATAAATTGAATCATGAATCATGAATTGAATCATGAATTGAATCATGAATCATGAATTGAATCATGAATCATGAATTATGAATTGAATCATCAATCATGAATCATAAATCGAATCATGAGTCATGAATTGAATCATGAATCGAATCATAATTTGAATCATGAATCATGAATTGAATCATGAATCGTGAATTGAATCATGAATCATGAATTGAATCATGAATCATGAATTATGAATCATGAATTGAATCATAAATCATGAATCATGAATTGAATCATGAAATAAATCATGAATCATGAACTTAATCATGAATCATGAATCTTGAATAATGAATCATAAATTGAATCATGAATCATGAATTAAATCATGAATTGAATCATGAATCATGAATTGAATCATGAATCATGAATCATGATTTCAATCATGAATCATGAATCATTAATGGAATCATGAATCATGATTTCAATCATGAATTGAATCATGAATCATGAATTGAATCATGAATCATGAATCATAAATCAAATCATGAATCATGAATTGAATCATGAATTGAATCATGAATCATGCATTATGAATCATGAATCATGAATTGAATCATGAATCATGAGTTATGAATTGAATCATGAATTGAATCATGAATCATGAATTATGAATTGAATCATGAATTGAATCATGAATCATGAATCATGAATTATGAATCATGAATCATGAATTGAATCATGAATCATGAATTGAATCAAAAATTGAATCAAAAATTGAATCATGAATTGAATCATGAATTGAATCATGAATCATGAATTTAATCATGAATCATGAATTGAATCATGAATCATGAATCATAAATCGAATCATGATTCAAGAATTGAATAAGGAATCGAATCATGAATTGAATCATGAATTGAATCATGAATTGAATCATGAATCATGAATTATGAATTGAATCATGAATCATGAATCATAAATCCAATCATGAGTCATGAATTAAATCAGGAATCGAATCATGAATTGAATTATGAATCATGAATTGAATCATGAATCGTGAATTGAATCATGAATCATGAATCATGAATTGAATCATGAATCATGAATTATGAATCATGAATCATGAATCATGAATTGAATCATGAATCATGAATCATGAATTGAATCATGAATTGAATCATGAATCATGAATCATAAATTGAATCATGAATCATGAATTGAATCATGAATTGAATCATGAATCATGAATTGAATCATGAATCATGAATTATGAATTGAATCATGAATCATGAATCATGAATTGAATCATGAATCATGAATCATGAATTGAATCATGAATTGAATCATGAATCATGAATCATAAATTGAATCATGAATCATGAATTGAATCATGAATTGAATCATGAATCATGAATTGAATCATGAATCATGAATTATGAATTGAATCATCAATCATGAATCATAAATCGAATCATGAGTCATGAATTGAATCATGAATCGAATCATAATTTGAATCATGAATCATGAATTGAATCATGAATCGTGAATTGAATCATGAATCATGAATTGAATCATGAATCATGAATTATGAATCATGAATTGAATCATAAATCATGAATCATGAATTGAATCATGAAATAAATCATGAATCATGAATCATGAACTTAATCATGAATCATGAATCTTGAATCATGAATCATAAATTGAATCATGAATCATGAATTGAATCATGAATTGAATCATGAATCATGAATTGAATCATGAATCATGAATCATGATTTCAATCATGAATCATGAATCATTAATGGAATCATGAATCATGATTTCAATCATGAATTGAATCATGAATCATGAATTGAATCATGAATCATGAATCATGATTTCAATCATGAATCATGAATCATTAATGGAATCATGAATCATGATTTCAATCATAATTTGAATCATGAATCATGAATTGAATCATGAATTGAATCATGAATCATGAATCATAAATCAAATCATGAATCATGAATTGAATCATGAATTGAATCATGAATCATGCATTATGAATCATGAATCATGAATTGAATCATGAATCATGAGTTATGAATTGAATCATGAATTGAATCATGAATCATGAATTATGAATTGAATCATGAATTGAATCATGAATCATGAATCATGAATTATGAATCATGAATCATGAATTGAATCATGAATCATGAATTATGAATTGAATCATGAATTGAATCATGAATCATGAATCATGAATTATGAATCATGAATCATGAATCATGAATTTAATCATGAATCATGAATTGAATCATGAATCATGAATCATAAATCGAATCATGATTCAAGAATTGAATAAGGAATCGAATCATGAATTGAATCATGAATTGAATCATGAATTGAATCATGAATCATGAATTATGAATTGAATCATGAATCATGAATCATAAATCCAATCATGAGTCATGAATTAAATCAGGAATCGAATCATGAATTGAATTATGAATCATGAATTGAATCATGAATCGTGAATTGAATCATGAATCATGAATCATGAATTGAATCATGAATCATGAATTATGAATCATGAATCATGAATCATGAATTGAATCATGAATCATGAATCATGAATTGAATCATGAATTGAATCATGAATCATGAATCATAAATTGAATCATGAATCATGAATTGAATCATGAATTGAATCATGAATTGAATCATGAATCATGAATTATGAATTGAATCATGAATCATGAATCATGAATCGAATCATGAGTCATGAATTGAATCAGGAATCGAATCATAATTTGAATCATGAATCATGAATTGAATCATGAATCGTGAATTGAATCATGAATCATGAATCATGAATTAAATCATGAATCATGTGTAATGAATCATGAATTGAATCATAAATCAAGAATCATGAATCATGAATTGAATCATGAATTGAATCATGAATCATGAACTGAATCATGAATCATGAATCAATAATCATGAATCGAATCATGAATTATGAATTATATCATGAATCATAAATCATAAATTGAATCTTGAATCATGAATTGAATCATGAATCATGAATCATGAATCGAATCATGAATTGAATTATGAATCATGAATTGAATCATGAATCATGGATTGAATCATGAATCATGAATCAGGAATTGAATTATGAATCATGTATTCTGAATCGAATCATGAATCATGAATTGAATCATGAATTGAATCATGAATGCTGAATGGAATCATGAATCAAGAATTGAATCATGAATTGAATCATGAATTGAATCATGAATCATGAATTGGATCATGAATCATGAATTATGAATTGATTCATCAATCAGGAATCATAAATCGAATCATGAGTCATGAATTAAATCAGGAATCGAATCATGAATTGAATCATGAATAATGAATTGAATCATGAATCGTGAATTGAATCATGAATCATGAATTGAATCATGAGTCATGAATTGAATCATGAATCATGAATCATAAATCATGAATCATGAATTGAATCATGAATTGAATAATGAATCATGAACTGAATCATGAATCATGAATTGAATCATGAATTGAATCATGAATTGAATCATGAATCATGAATCATGAATTGAATCATGAATCATGAATCATGAATCATGAATTGAATCATGAATCATGAATCATGATTTCAATCATGAATCATGAAACATGAATCGAATCATGAATCATGAATTGAATCATGAATTGAATCGTGAATCATGAATTGAATCATGAATTGAATCATGAATCATGAATTGATTAATGAATCATGAATCATAAATCAAATCATGAATCATTAATTGAATCATGAATCGAATCATAAATTGAATCATGAATCATGAATTGAATCATGAATCATGAATTATGAATCATGAATCATGAATTGAATAATGAATCATGAGTTATGAATTGAATCATGAATTGAATCATGAATCATGAATTATGAATTGAATCATGAATTGAATCATGAATCATGAATCATGAATCATGAATCGAATCATGAATCTTGAATCATGAATTATGAATCATGAATAATGAATTGAATCATAAATCATGAATTGAATCATAAATTGAATGATGAATTGAATGATGAATTGAATCATAAATTGAATCATGAATCATGAATTATGAATTGAATCATGAATCATGAATCATAAATCGAATCATGATTCATGAATTGAATAAGGAATCGAATCATGAATTGAATCATGAATTGAATCTTGAATTGAATCATGAATCATGAATCTTGAATTGAATCAAGAACCATGAATTATGAATCATGAATCATGAATCATGAATTGAATCATGACTCATGAATCATGAATTGAATCATAAATTGAAACATGAATCATGAATTGAATCATGAATTGAATCATGAACCATGAATCATGATTAATGAATCATGAATCATGAATTGAATCATGAATCATGAATCATGAATTGAATCATAAATTGAATCATGAATCATGAATTGAATCATGAATTGAATCATGAATCATAAATCATGAATCATGAATCATGAATCATGAATTTAATCATGAATAATGAATCATGAATCGAATAATGAATCATGATTTAAGACTCAAGAATTGAATCATGAATCATGAATCATGAATTGAATCATGAATCATGAATCGAATCATGAATCATGAATCATGAATTATGAATCATGAATTATGAATCATGAATTATGAATCATGAATCATGAATTGAATAATGAATCATGAATACTGAATGGAATCATGAATCATGAATTGAATCATGAATCATGAATTGAATAATAAATTGAATTATGAATTAAATCATGAATTGAATCATGAATCATGAATTGAATCATGAATCATGAATTATGAATTGAATCATGAATCATAAATCAAATCATGATTCATGAATTCAATCAGAATTCGAATCATTAATTGAATCATGAATCATGAATTGAATCATGAATCATGAATCATGAATCATGAATTGAATCATGAATCATGAATCATGAATCATGAATTGAATCATGAATCATGAATCATGAATTATGAATCATGATTTGAATCATGAATTGAATCATGAATCATGAATAATGATTTGAATCATGAATCATGAATCATGAATCATAAATTGAATCATGAATCATGAATTGAATCATGAATTAAATCATGAATTGAATCATGAATTGAATCATGAATCATGAATTGAATCATGAATCATGAATTATGAATTGAATCATCAATCATGAATCATAAATCGAATCATGAGTCATGAATTGAATCATGATTCGAATCATAATTTGAATCATGAATCATGAATTGAATCATGAATCGTGAATTGAATCATGAATCATGAATCATGAATTGAATCATGAATCATGAATTATGAATCATGAATTTAATCATAAATCATGAATCATGAATTGAATCATGAAATAAATCATGAATCATGAATCATGAACTTAATCATAAATCATGAATCTTGAATCATGAATCATAAATTGAATCATGAATCATGAATTGAATCATGAATTGAATCATGAATCATGAATTGAATCATGAATCATGAATCATGATTTCAATCATGAATTGAATCATGAATCATGAATCGAATCATGAATCATGAATCATGAATCATGAATCATGAATTGAATCATGAATCATGAATTGAATCAAAAATTGAATCATGAATTGAATCATGAATCATGAATTGAATCATGAATCATGAATTGAATCATGAATCATGAATTGTATCATGAATCATGAATCATAAATCGAATCATGATTCATGAATTGAATAAGGAATCGAATCATGAATTGAATCATGAATTGAATCATGAATTGAATCATGAATCATGAATTGAATCATGAATCATGAATTATGAATTGAATCATGAATCATGAATCATAAATCCAATCATGAGTCATGAATTAAATCAGGAATCGAATCATGAATTGAATTATGAATCATGAATTGAATCATGAATCGTGAGTTGAATCATGAATCATGAATCATGAATTGAATCATGAATCATGAATTATAAATCATGAATCATGAATTGAATCATGAATCATGAATCATGAATTGAATCATGAATTGAATCATGAATCATGAATCATAAATTGAATCATGAATCATGAATTGAATCATGAATTGAATCATGAATTGAATCATGAATCATGAATTGAATCATGAATCATGAATTATGAATTGAATCATGAATCATGAATCATAAATCGAATCATGAGTCATGAATTGAATCAGGAATCGAATCATAATTTGAATCATGAATCATGAATTGAATCATGAATTGTGAATTGAATCATGAATCATGAATCATAAATTGAATCATGAATCATGAATTGAATCATGAATCGAATCATGAATTGAATCATGAATCATCAATTGAATCATGAATCATGAATTATGAATTGAATCATGAATTGAATCATGAATCATGAATCATGAATTGAATCATGAATCATGAATCATGAATCGAATCATGAATCATGAATTATGAATCATGAATTATGAATCATGAATCATGAATTGAATCATGAATCATGAATACTGAATGGAATCATGAATTGAATCATGAATCATGAATTTAATCATGAATCATGAATTATGAATTGATTCATGAATCATAAATCGAATCATGATTCATGAATTGAATCAGGAATCGAATCATGAATTGAATCATAAATCATGAATCATGAATTGAATCATGAATCATGAATCATGAATCATGAATCATGAATTGAATCATGAATCATGAATCATGAATTAAATCATGAATCATGAATTATGAATCATGAATTGAATCATGAAACATGAATCATGAATTATGAATAATGATTTAAATCATGAATTGAATCATGAATCATGAATCATGATTTGAATCATGAATCATGAATCACGAATCATAAATTGAATCATGAATCATGAATTGAACCATGAATTGAATCTTGAATCATGAATCATGAATTCAATCATGAATCATGAATCATGAATTATGAATCATGAATTCAATCATGAATCATGAATCATGATTTGAATCATGAATCATGAATCATGAATCATAAATTGAATCAAGAATCATGAATTGAATCAGGAATTGAATCATGAATCATGAATTGAATCATGAATTATGAATTGAATCATGAATCATGAATCATGAATTATGAATCATGAATTCAATCATGAATCATGAATAATGAATCATGAATCATGAATTAAATCATGAATCGAATCATAAATCATGAATTGAATCAAGAATCATGAATTATGAATCATGAATGAAATCATAAATCATGAATCATGAATGAAATCATGAATTGAATCATGAATCATTAATTGAATCATGAATCATGAATCATGAATCATGAATCGAATTATGAATCATAAATCAAATCATGAATTGAATCATGAATCTAATCATGAATTGAATCATGAATCATGAATTGAATCAAGAATCATGAATCATGAATCATAAATTGAATCATGAATCATGAATTGAATCATAAATTGAATCATGAATCATGAATTATGAATTAAATGGTGAATCATGAATCATGAATTGAATCATGAATTAAATAATGAATCATGAATTGAATCATGAATCATGAATCATGAATCATGAATGATAAATTGAATCATGAATCATGAATTGAATCATGAATCATGAATTGAATCATGAATCATGAATTGAATCATGAATTGATTCATGAATTGAATTATGAATCATGAATTGAATCATGAATCATGAATTGAATCATGAATCATGAATTGAATCATGAATCATGAATCGAATCATGAATCATGAATCAATAATCATGAATCGAATCATGAATTATGAATTGAATCATGAATCATAAATCATAAATTGAATCTTGAATCATGAATTGAATTATGAATCATGAATTGAATCATGAATCATGGATTGAATCATGAATCATGAATCATGGATTGAATCACGAATCATGAATCATGATTTAAGAATCATGAATCAAATCATGAATGCTGAATGGAATCATGAATCATGAATTGAATCATAATTTAAATCATGATTAATGAATTGAATCATGAATCATGAATTATGCATTGATTCATCAATCATGAATAATAAATCGAATCATGAGTCATGAATTGAATCAGGAATCGAATCATGAATTGAATCATGAATCATGAATTGAATCATGAATCGTGAATTGAATCATGAATCATGAATTGAATCATGAATCATGAATCATGAATTGAATCATGAATCATAAATTATGAATCATGAATTGAATCATGAATCATAAATAATGAATCATGAATTGAATCATGAATTGAATAACGAATCATGAACTGAATCATGAATCATGAATTGAATCATGAATTGAATCATGAATCATGAATCATGAATTGAATCATGAATCATGAATCATGATTTCAATCATAAATCATGAATCATGAATTGAATCATGAATCATGAATCATGATTTCAATCATGAATCATGAATCATGAATCGAATCATGAATCATGAATTGAATCATGAATCATAAATCGAATCATGAATTGAATCATGAATCATGAATTGAATCATGAATCATGAATTATGAATCATGAATCATGAATTGAATCATGAATCATGAGTTATGAATTGAATCATGAATTGAATCATGAATCATGAATTATGAATTGAATCATGAATTGAATCATGAATCATGAATCATGAATCGAATCATGAATCATGAATCATGAATTATGAATCATGAATTGAATTATGAATCATGAATTGAATCATAAATTGAATCATGAATTGAATCATGAATCATGAATTATGAATTGAATCATGAATCATGAATCATAAATCGAATCATGATTCATGAATTGAATAAGGAATCGACTCATGAATTGAATCATGAATTGAATCTTGAATTGAATCATGAATCATGAATCATGAATTGAATCATGAATCATGAATTATGAATCATGAATCATGAATCATGAATCATGAATTGAATCATGAATCATGAATCATGTATTGAATCATGAATTGAATCATGAATCATAAATTGAATCATGAATCATGAATTGAATCATGAATTGAATCATGAATCATAAATCATGAATCATGAATCATGAATCATGAATTTAATCATGAATAATGAATTGAATCATGAATCATGAATCATGAATCGAATCATGAATCATGAATCATGAATTATGAATCATGAATCATGAATTGAATCATGAATCATTAATACTGAATGGAATCATGAATCATGAATTGAATCATGAATCATGAATTGAATAATAAATTGAATTATGAATTAAATCATGAATTGAATCATGAATCATGAATTGAATCATGAATCATGAATTATGAATTGAATCATGAATCATAAATCAAATCATGATTCATGAATTGAATCAGAATTCGAATCATTAATTGAATCATGAATCATGAATTTAATCATGAATCATGAATCATGAATAATGAATTGAATCATGAATCATGAATCATGAATCATGAATTGAATCATGAATCATGAATCATGAATTATGAATAATGATTCGAATCATGAATCATGAATCATGAATCATAAATTGAATCATGAATCATGAATTGAATCATGATTTGAATCATAAATTGAATCATGAATCATGAATAATGATTTGAATCATGAATCATGAATCATGAATCATAAATTGAATCATGAATCATGAATTGAATCATGAATTGAATCATCAATCATGAATCATAAATCGAATCATGAGTCATGAATTGAATCATGAATCGAATCATAATTTGAATCATGAATCATGAATTGAATCATGAATCGTGAATTGAATCATGAATCATGAATCATGAATTATGAATAATGAATTGAATCATAAATCATGAATCATGAATTGAATCATGAAATAAATCATGAATCATAAATCATGAACTTAATCATGAATCATGAATCTTGAATCATGAATCATAAATTGAATCATGAATCATGAATTGAATCATGAATCATGAATCATGAATTGAATCATGAATCATGATACATGATTTCAATCATGAATCATGAATCATGAATTGAATCATGAATTGAATCATGAATCATGAATCATGAATCATAAATCAAATCATGAATCATTAATTGAATTATGAATCATGAATCATGAATTGAATCATGAATCATGAGTTATGAATTGAATAATGAATTGAATCATGAATCATGAGTTATGAATTGAATAATGAATTGAATCATGAATCATGAGTTATGAATTGAATAATGAATTGAATCATGAATCATGAATTATGAATTGAATCATGAATTGAATCATGAATCATTAATTGAATCATGAATCATGAATCATGAATCGAATCATGAATCATGAATCATGAATTATGAATCATGAATCATGAATTGAATCATGAATCATGAATTGAATCAAAAATTGAATCAAAAATTGAATCATGAATTGAATCATGAATCATGAATTGAATAATAAATTGAATTATGAATTAAATCATGAATTGAATCATGAATCATGAATTGAATCATGAATCATGAATTATGAATTGAATCATGAATCATAAATCAAATCATGATTCATGAATTGAATCAGAATTCGAATCATTAATTGAATCATGAATCATGAATCATGAATTGAATCATGAATCATGAATCATGAATAATGAATTGAATCATGAATCATGAATCATGAATCATGAATTGAATCATGAATCATGAATCATGAATTATGAATAATGATTCGAATCATGAATCATGAATCATAAATTGAATCATGAATCATGAATTGAATCATGATTTGAATCATAAATTGAATCATGAATCATGAATAATGATTTGAATCATGAATCATGAATCATAAATTGAATCATGAATCATGAATTGAATCATGAATTAAATCATGAATTGAATCATCAATCATGAATCATAAATCGAATCATGAGTCATGAATTGAATCATGAATCGAATCATAATTTGAATCATGAATCATGAATTGAATCATTAATCGTGAATTGAATCATGAATCATGAATTATGAATCATGAATTGAATCATAAATCATGAATCATGAATTGAATCATGAAATAAATCATGAATCATAAATCATGAACTTAATCATGAATCATGAATCTTGAATCATGAATCATAAATTGAATCATGAATCATGAATCATGAATTGAATCATGAATCATGAGTTATGAATTGAATAATGAATTGAATCATGAATCATGAATTATGAATTGAATCATGAATTGAATCATGAATCATTAATTGAATCATGAATCATGAATCATGAATCGAATCATGAATCATGAATCATGAATTATGAATTGAATCGAAATTGAATCAAAAATTGAACCATGAATTGAATCATGAATTGAATCATGAATCATGAATTGAATCATGAATCATGAATTATGAATTGAATCATGAATCATGAATCATAAATCCAATCATGAGTCATGAATTAAATCAGGAATCGAATCATGAATTGAATTATGAATCATGAATTGAATCATGAATCGTGAATTGAATCATGAATCATGAATCATGAATTGAATCATGAATCATGAATTATGAATGATGAATCATGAATCATGAATTGAATCATGAATTATGAATCATGAATTGAATCATGAATTGAATCATGAATCATGAATCATAAATTGAATCATGAATCATGAATTGAATCATGAATTGAATCATGAATTGAATCATGAATCATGAATTGAATAATGAATCATGAATCATGAATTATGAATCATGATTTGAATCATGAATTGAATCATGAATCATAAATCGAATCATGAATTGAATCATGAATCATGAATTGAATCATGAATCATGAATTATGAATCATGAATCATGAATTGAATCATGAATCATGAGTTATGAATTGAATCATGAATTGAATCATGAATCATGAATTATGAATTGAATCATGAATTGAATCATGAATCATGAATCATGAATCGAATCATGAATCATGAATCATGAATTATGAATCATGAATTGAATTATGAATCATGAATTGAATCATAAATTGAATCATGAATTGAATCATGAATCATGAATTATGAATCATGAATTGAATCATGAATCATGAATCATGAATTATGAATAATGATTCGAATCATGAATCATGAATCATGAATCATAAATTGAATCATGAATCATGAATTGAATCATGATTTGAATCATAAATTGAATCATGAATCATGAATAATGATTTGAATCATGAATCATGAATCATGAATCATAAATTGAATCATGAATCATGAATTGAATCATGAATTGAATCATCAATCATGAATCATAAATCGAATCATGAGTCATGAATTGAATCATGAATCGAATCATAATTTGAATCATGAATCATGAATTGAATCATGAATCGTGAATTGAATCATGAATCATGAATCATGAATTGAATCATGAATCATGAATTATGAATAATGAATTGAATCATAAATCATGAATCATGAATTGAATCATGAAATAAATCATGAATCATAAATCATGAACTTAATCATGAATCATGAATCTTGAATCATGAATCATAAATTGAATCATGAATCATGAATTGAATCATGAATCATGAATCATGAATTGAATCATGAATCATGAATCATGATTTCAATCATGAATCATGAATCATGAATTGAATCATGAATTGAATCATGAATCATGAATCATGAATCATAAATCAAATCATGAATCATTAATTGAATTATGAATCATGAATCATGAATTGAATCATGAATCATGAGTTATGAATTGAATAATGAATTGAATCATGAATCATGAGTTATGAATTGAATAATGAATTGAATCATGAATCATGAGTTATGAATTGAATAATGAATTGAATCATGAATCATGAATTATGAATTGAATCATGAATTGAATCATGAATCATTAATTGAATCATGAATCATGAATCATGAATCGAATCATGAATCATGAATCATGAATCATGAATCATGAATTATGAATCATGAATCATGAATTGAATCATGAATCATGAATTGAATCAAAAATTGAATCATGAATTGAATCATGAATCATGAATTGAATAATAAATTGAATTATGAATTAAATCATGAATTGAATCATGAATCATGAATTGAATCATGAATCATGAATTATGAATTGAATCATGAATCATAAATCAAATCATGATTCATGAATTGAATCAGAATTCGAATCATTAATTGAATCATGAATCATGAATCATGAATTGAATCATGAATCATGAATCATGAATAATGAATTGAATCATGAATCATGAATCATGAATTGAATCATGAATCATGAATCATGAATTATGAATAATGATTCGAATCATGAATCATGAATCATAAATTGAATCATGAATCATGAATTGAATCATGATTTGAATCATAAATTGAATCATGAATCATGAATAATGATTTGAATCATGAATCATGAATCATAAATTGAATCATGAATCATGAATTGAATCATGAATTAAATCATGAATTGAATCATCAATCATGAATCATAAATCGAATCATGAGTCATGAATTGAATCATGAATCGAATCATAATTTGAATCATGAATCATGAATTGAATCATTAATCGTGAATTGAATCATGAATCATGAATTATGCATCATGAATTGAATCATAAATCATGAATCATGAATTGAATCATGAAATAAATCATGAATCATAAATCATGAACTTAATCATGAATCATGAATCTTGAATCATGAATCATAAATTGAATCATGAATCATGAATCATGAATTGAATCATGAATCATGAGTTATGAATTGAATAATGAATTGAATCATGAATCATGAATTATGAATTGAATCATGAATTGAATCATGAATCATTAATTGAATCATGAATCATGAATCATGAATCGAATCATGAATCATGAATCATGAATTATGAATTGAATCGAAATTGAATCAAAAATTGAATCATGAATTGAATCATGAATTGAATCATGAATCATGAATTGAATCATGAATCATGAATCATAAATCGAATCATGATTCATGAATTGAATAAGGAATCGAATCATGAATTGAACCATGAATTGAATCATGAATTGAATCATGAATCATGAATTGAATCATGAATCATGAATTATGAATTGAATCATGAATCATGAATCATAAATCCAATCATGAGTCATGAATTAAATCAGGAATCGAATCATGAATTGAATTATGAATCATGAATTGAATCATGAATCGTGAATTGAATCATGAATCATGAATTGAATCATGAATCATGAATTATGAATGATGAATCATGAATCATGAATTGAATCATGAATTATGAATCATGAATTGAATCATGAATTGAATCATGAATCATGAATCATAAATTGAATCATGAATCATGAATTGAATCATGAATTGAATCATGAATTGAATCATGAATCATGAATTAAATCATGAATCATGAATCATGAATTATGAATCATGATTTGAATCATGAATTGAATCATGAATCATGAATAATGATTTGAATCATGAATCATGAATCATGAATTATGAATTGAATCATCAATCATGAATCATAAATCAAATCATGAATTGAATCATGAATTGAATCATGAATCATGAATTGAATCATGAATCATGAATTGAATCATGAATCATGAACTATGAATTGAATCATCAATCATGAATCATAAATCGAATCATGAGTCATGAATTGAATCATGAATCGAATCATAATTTGAATCATGAATCATTAATTGAATCATGAATCGTGAATTGAATCATGAATCATGAATCATGAATTTAATCATGAATCATGAATTATTAATCATGAATTGAATCATAAATCATGAATCATGAATTGAATCATGAAATAAATCATGAATCATGAATCATGAACTTAATCATGAATCATGAATCTTGAATCATGAATCATGAATCATGAATTGAATCATGAATCATGATTTCAATCATGAATTGAATCATGAATCATGAATCATGAATTGAATCCTGAATCATGAATCATGAATCGAATCATGAATCATGAATCATGAATCATGAATCATGAATCATGAATTGAATCATGAATCATGAATTGAATCAAAAATTGAATCATGAATTGAATCATGAATTGAATCATGAATCATGAATTGAATCATGAATCATGAATTGAATCATGAATCATGAATTGAATCATGAATCATGAATCATAAATCGAATCATGATTCATGAATTGAATAAGGAATCGAATCATGAATTGAATCATGAATTGAATCATGAATTGAATCATGAATCGTGAGTTGAATCATGAATCATGAATCATGAATTGAATCATGAATCATGAATTATAAATCATGAATCATGAATCATGAATTGAATCATGAATCATGAATCATAAATTGAATCATGAATCATGAATTGAATCATGAATTGAATCATGAATCATGAATTAAATCATGAATCATGAATCATGAATTATGAATCATGATTTGAATCATGAATTGAATCATGAATCATGAATAATGATTTGAATCATGAATCATGAATCATGAATTATGAATTGAATCATCAATCATGAATCATAAATCAAATCATGAATTGAATCATGAATTGAATCATGAATCATGAATTGAATCATGAATCATGAATTGAATCATGAATCATGAACTATGAATTGAATCATCAATCATGAATCATAAATCGAATCATGAGTCATGAATTGAATCATGAATCGAATCATAATTTGAATCATGAATCATGAATTGAATCATGAATCGTGAATTGAATCATGAATCATGAATCATGAATTTAATCATGAATCATGAATTATTAATCATGAATTGAATCATAAATCATGAATCATGAATTGAATCATGAAATAAATCATGAATCATGAATCATGAACTTAATCATGAATCATGAATCTTGAATCATGAATCATGAATCATGAATTGAATCATGAATCATGATTTCAATCATGAATTGAATCATGAATCATGAATCATGAATTGAATCCTGAATCATGAATCATGAATCGAATCATGAATTGAATCATGAATCATGAATCATGAATCATGAATTGAATCATGAATCATGAATTGAATCAAAAATTGAATCATGAATTGAATCATGAATTGAATCATGAATCATGAATTGAATCATGAATCATGAATTGAATCATGAATCATGAATTGAATCATGAATCATGAATTGAATCATGAATCATGAATCATAAATCGAATCATGATTCATGAATTGAATAAGGAATCGAATCATGAATTGAATCATGAATTGAATCATGAATTGAATCATGAATCGTGAGTTGAATCATGAATCATGAATCATGAATTGAATCATGAATCATGAATTATAAATCATGAATCATGAATCATGAATTGAATCATGAATCATGAATCATGAATTGAATCATGAATTGAATCATGAATCATGAATCATAAATTGAATCATGAATCATGAATTGAATCATGAATTGAATCATGAATTGAATCATGAATCATGAATTGAATCATGAATCATGAATTATGAATTGAATCATGAACCATGAATCATAAATCGAATCATGAGTCATGAATTGAATCAGGAATCGAATCATAATTTGAATCATGAATCATGAATTGAATCATGAATCGTGAATTGAATCATAAATCATGAATCATAAATTGAATCATGAATCATGAATTGAATCATGAATCGAATCATGAATTGAATCATGAATCATGAATTGAATCATGAATCATGAATTATGAATTGAATCATGAATTGAATCATGAATCATGAATCATGAATTGAATCATGAATCATGAATCATGAATCGAATCATGAATTATGAATTATGAATCATGAATTATGAATCATGAATCATGAATTGAATCATGAATCATGAATACTGAATGGAATCATGAATTGAATCATGAATCATGAATTTAATCATGAATCATGAATTATGAATTGATTCATGAATCATAAATCGAATCATGATTCATGAATTGAATCAGGAATCGAATCATGAATTGAATCATAAATCATGAATCATGAATTGAATCATGAATCATGAATCATGAATCATGAATTGAATCATGAATCATGAATCATGAATTGAATCATGAATCATGAATTATGAATCATGAATTGAATCATGAAACATGAATCATGAATTATGAATAATGATTTGAATCATGAATTGAATCATGAATCATGAATCATGATTTGAATCATGAATCATGAATCACGAATCATAAATTGAATCATGAATCATGAATTGAACCATGAATTGAATCTTGAATCATGAATCATGAATCATGAATTGAATCATGAATCATGAATTATGAATCATGAATTCAATCATGAATCATGAATCATGAATTATGAATCATGAATCATGAATAATGAATCATGAATCATGAATTAAATCATGAATCGAATCATAAATCATGAATTGAATCAAGAATCATGAATTATGAATCATGAATGAAATCATGAATCATGAATCATGAATGAAATCATGAATTGAATCATGAATCATTAATTGAATCATGAATCATGAATCATGAATCATGAATCGAATTATGAATCATAAATTATAGGAATCATAAATAGTAGGAAATTTAGACTGTAAGCTCCAATGGGGCAGGGACTGATGTGAATGAGTTCTCTGTACAGCGCTGCGGAATTAGTGGCGCTATATAAATAAATGATGATGATGATAAATCAAATCATGAATTGAATCATGAATCTAATCATGAATTGAATAATGAATCATGAATTGAATCATGAATCATGAATCATGAATCATAAATTGAATCATGAATCATGAATTGAATCATAAATTGAATCATGAATCATGAATTATGAATCATGAATGAAATCATGAATCATGAATCATGAATGAAATCATGAATTGAATCATGAATCATTAATTGAATCATGAATCATGAATCATGAATCATGAATCATGAATTGAATCATGAATCATAAATTGAATCATGAATCATGAATTGAATTATGAATTGATTCATGAATCATGAATCATGAATCAAATCATGAAGCATGAATCAATAATCATGAATCGAATCATGAATCATGAATTGAATCATGAATCGAATCATGAATTGAATCATGAATCATGAATTGAATTATGAATCATGAATTGAATCATGAATCATGGATTGAATCATGAATCATGAATCATGGATTGAATCACGAATCATGAATCATGATTTAAGAATCATGAATCAAATCATGAATGCTGAATGGAATCATGAATCATGAATTGAATCATGAATTAAATCATGATTAATGAATTGAATCATGAATCATGAATTATGAATTGATTCATCAATCATGAATAATAAATCGAATCATGAGTCATGAATTGAATCAGGAATCGAATCATGAATTGAATCATGAATCAGGAATTGAATCATGAATCGGGAATTGAATCATGAATCATCAATTGAATCATGAATCATGAATCATGAATTGAAACATGAATCATGAATTATGAATCATGAATTGAATCATGAATCATAAATCATGAATCATGAATTGAATCATGAATTGAATAACGAATCATGAACTGAATCATGAATCATGAATTGAATCATGAATTGAATCATGAATCATGAATCATGAATTGAATCATGAATCATGAATCATGATTTCAATCATGAATCATGAATCATGAATCGAATCATGAATCATGAATTGAATCATGAATTGAATCATGAATCATGAATTGAATCATGAATTGAATCATGAATCATGAATTGAATCATGAATCATGAATCATAAATCAAATCATGAATCATTAATTGAATCATGAATCGAATCATGAATTGAATCATGAATCATGAATTGAATCATGAATCATGAATTATGAATCATGAATCATGAATTGAATCATGAATCATGAGTTATGAATTGAATCATGAATTGAATCATGAATCATGAATTATGAATTGAATCATGAATTGAATCATGAATCATGAATCATGAATCGAATCATGAATCATGAATCATGAATTATGAATCATGAATTGAATCATGAATCATGAATTGAATCATAAATTGAATCATGAATTGAATCATGAATCATGAATTATGAATTGAATCATGAATCATGAATCATAAATCGAATCATGATTCATGAATTGAATAAGGAATCGACTCATGAATTGAATCATGAATTGAATCTTGAATTGAATCATGAATCTTGAATCATGAATTGAATCATGAATCATGAATTATGAATCATGAATCATGAATCATGAATCATGAATCATGAATCATGAATTGAATCATGAATCATGAATCATGTATTGAATCATGAATTGAATCATGAATCATAAATTGAATCATGAATCATGAATTGAATCATGAATTGAATCATGAATCATAAATCATGAATCATGAATCATGAATCATGAATTTAATCATGAATAATGAATTGAATCATGAATCATGAATCATGAATCGAATCATGAATCATGAATCATGAATCATGAATTATGAATCATGAATCATGAATTGAATCATGAATCATGAATACTGAATGGAATCATGAATCATGAATTGAATCATGAATCATGAATTGAATAATAAATTGAATTATGAATTAAATCATGAATTGAATCATGAATCATGAATTGAATCATGAATCATGAATTATGAATTGAATCATGAATCATAAATCAAATCATGATTCATGAATTGAATCATGAATTGAATCATCAATCATGAATCATAAATCGAATCATGAGTCATGAATTGAATCATGAATCGAATCATAATTTGAATCATGAATCATTAATTGAATCATGAATCGTGAATTGAATCATGAATCATGAATCATGAATTGAATCATGAATCATGAATTATGAATCATGAATTGAATCATAAATCATGAATCATGAATTGAATCATGAAATAAATCATGAATCATAAATCATGAACTTAATCATGAATCATGAATCTTGAATCATGAATCATAAATTGAATCATGAATCATGAATTGAATCATGAATCATGAATCATGAATTGAATCATGAATCATGAATCATGATTTCAATCATGAATCATGAATCATGAATTGAATCATGAATTGAATCATGAATCATGAATCATAAATCAAATCATGAATCATTAATTGAATCATGAATTGAATCATGAATTGAATCATGAATCATGAATTATGAATCATGAATCATGAATTGAATCATGAATCATGAGTTATGAATTGAATAATGAATTGAATCATGAATCATGAATTATGAATTGAATCATGAATTGAATCATGAATCATTAATTGAATCATGAATCATGAATCATGAATTGAATCATGATTCATGAATCATGAATTATGAATCATGAATCATGAATTGAAATCATGAATCATGAATTGAATCAAAAATTGAATAAAAAATTGAATCATGAATTGAATCATGAATTGAATCATGAATCATGAATTGAATCATGAATCATGAATTGAATAATAAATTGAATTATGAATCATGAATCATGAATTGAATCATGAATCATGATTGAATCATGAATCATGAATTATGAATTGAATCATGAATCATAAATCAAATCATGATTCATGAATTGAATCAGAATTCGAATCATTAATTGAATCATGAATCATGAATCATGAATTGAATCATGAATCATGAATCATGAATAATGAATTGAATCATGAATCATGAATCATGAATCATGAATTGAATCATGAATCATGAATCATGAATTATGAATAATGATTCGAATCATGAATCATAAATCATGAATCATAAATTGAAATCATGAATCATGAATTGAATCATGAATCATGAATCATGAATCATGAATTGAATCATGAATCATGAATAATGATTTGAATCATGAATCATGAATCATGAATCATAAATTGAATCATGAATTGAATCATGAATTGAATCATGAATTGAATCATCAATCATGAATCATAAATCGAATCATGAGTCATGAATTGAATCATGAATCGAATCATAATTTGAATCATGAATCATGAATTGAATCATGAATCATGAATTGAATCATGAATCATGAATTGAATCATAAATCATGAATTATGAATCATGAATTGAATCATAAATCATGAATCATGAATTGAATCATGAAATAAATCATGAATCATAAATCATGAACTTAATCATGAATCATGAATCTTGAATCATGAATCATAAATTGAATCATGAATCATGAATTGAATCATGAATCATGAATTGAATCATGAATCATGAATCATGATTTCAATCATGAATCATGAATCATGAATTGAATCATGAATTGAATCATGAATCATGAATCATAAATCAAATCATGAATCATTAATTGAATTATGAATTGAATCATGAATTGAATCATGAATCATGAATTATGAATCATGAATCATGAATTGAATCATGAATCATGAGTTATGAATTGAATAATGAATTGAATCATGAATCATGAATTATGAATTGAATCATGAATTGAATCATGAATCATGAATTGAATCATGAATCATGAATTGAATCATGAATCATGAATCGAATCATGAATCATGAATCATGAATTATGAATTGAATCATGAATCATGAATCATAAATCAAATCATGAATCATTAATTGAATTATGAATTGAATCATGAATTGAATCATGAATCATGAATTATGAATCATGAATCATGAATTGAATCATGAATCATGAGTTATGAATTGAATAATGAATTGAATCATGAATCATGAATTATGAATTGAATCATGAATTGAATCATGAATCATTAATTGAATCATGAATCATGAATCATGAATCGAATTATGAATCATTAATCATGAATTATGAATTGAATCATGAATTGAATCATGAATCATTAATTGAATCATGAATCATGAATCATGAATCGAATCATGAATCATGAATCATGAATTATGAATTGAATCAAAATTTGAATCAAAAAATTGAATCATGAATTGAATCATGAATTGAATCATGAATCATGAATTGAATCATGAATCATAAATCGAATCATGATTCATGAATTGAATAAGGAATCAAATCATGAATTGAATCATCAATTGAATCATGAATTGAATCATGAATCATGAATTGAATCATGAATCATGAATTATGAATTGAATCATGAATCATGAATCATAAATCCAATCATGAGTCATGAATTAAATCAGGAATCGAATCATGAATTGAATTATGAATCATGAATTGAATCATGAATCGTGAATTGAATCATGAATCATGAATTATGAATTGAATCATGAATCATGAATTATGAATGATTAATCATGAATCATGAATTGAATCATGAATCATGAATCATGAATTGAATCATAAATTGAATCATGAATCATGAATCATAAATTGAATCATGAATTGAATCATGAATTGAATCATGAATTGAATCATGAATCATGAATTGAATCATGAATCATGAATCATAAATCGAATCATGAGTCATGAATTGAATCAGGAATCGAATCATAATTTGAATCATGAATCATGAATTGAATCATGAATCGTGAATTAAATCATGAATCATGAATCATGAATTAAATCATGAATCATGTGTAATGAATCATGAATTGAATCATAAATCAAGAATCATAAATCATGAATTGAATCATGAATTGAATCATGCATTATGAACTGAATCATGAATCATGAATCAATAATCATGAATCGAATCATGAATTATGAATTGAATCATGAATCATAAATCATAAATTGAATCGTGAATCATGAATTGAATCATGAATCATGAATCATGAATCGAATCATGAATTGAATTATGAATCATGAATTAAATCATGAATCATGAATTAAATCATGAATCATGGATTGAATCATGAATCATGAATTGAATTATGAATCATGGATCCTGAATCTAATCATGAATCATGATTTAAGAATCATGAATCAAATCATGAATGCTGAATGGAATCATGAATCATGAATTGAATCATGAATTGAATCATGAATTGAATCATGAATCATGAATTGAATCATGAATCATGAATTATAAATCGAATCATGAGTCATGAATTGAATCAGGAATCGAATCATGAATTGAATCATGAATCATGAATTGAATAATGAATCATGAACTGAATCATGAATCATGAATTGAATCATGAATCATGAATCATGAATTGAATCATGAATCATGAATTATGAATCATGAAGTGAATCATGAATCATAAATCATGAATCATGAATTGAATCATGAATTGAATAATGAATCATGAACTGAATCATGAATCATGAATTGAATCATGAATTGAATCATGAATCATGAATCATGAATTGAATCATGAATCATGAATCATGATTTCAATCATGAATCATGAATCATGAATTGAATCATGAATCATGAATCATGATTTCAATCATGAATCATGAATCATGAATCATGAATCGAATCATGAATCATGAATTGAATCATGAATTGAATCATGAATCATGAATTGAATCATGAATCATGAATTATGAATTGAATCATGAATTGAATCATGAATCATGAATCATGAATTATGAATCATGAATCATGAATTATGAATCATGAATCATGAATTGAATCATGAATCATGAATTGAATCATAAATTGAATGATGAAGTGAATCATGAATTGAATCATGAATTGAATCATGAATCATGAATTATGAATTAAATCATGAATTGAATCATGAATTGAATCATGAATCATGAATTATGAATTGAATCATGAATCATGAATCATAAATCGAATCATGATTCATGAATTGAATAAGGAATCAAATCATGAATTGAATCATGAATTGAATCATGAATCATGAATTATGAATTGAATCATGAATCATGAATCATAAATCGAATCATGATTCATGAATTGAATAAGGAATCGAATCATGAATTGAATCATGAATTGAATCTTGAATTGAATCATGAATCATGAATCATGAATTGAATCATGAACCATGAATTATGAATCATGAATCATGAATCATGAATCATGAATCATGAATTGAATCATGAATCATGAATCATGAATTGAATCATGAATTGAATCATGAATTGAATCATGAATCATGAATCATAAATTAAATCATGAATCATGAATTGAATCATGAATTGAATCATGAATCGAATAATGAATCATGATTTAAGAATCAAGAATTAAATCATGAATCATGAATCATGAATTGAATCATGAATCATGAATTATGAATCGAATCATGAATCATGAATCATGAATTATGAATCATGAATTATGAATCATGAATCATGAATTGAATCATGAATCATGAATACTGAATGGAATCATGAATCATAAATTGAATCATGAATCATGAATTGAATAATAAATTGAATTATGAATTGAATCATGAATCATAAATCAAATCATGAATCATGAATTGAATCAGAATTCGAATCATTAATTGAATCATGAATCATGAATCATGAATCATGAATTGAATCATGAATCATGAATCATGAATTGAATCATGAATCATGAATCATGAATTGAATCATGAATCATGAATCATGAATCATGAATTGAATCATGAATCATGAATCATGAATTGAATCATGAATCATGAATCATGAATCATGAATTGAATCATGAATCATGAATCATTAATTATGAATCATGATTTGAATCATGAATTGAGTCATGAATCATGAATAATGATTTGAATCATGAATCATGAATCATAAATTGAATCATGAATTGAATCATGAATCGAATCATGAATTGAATCATGAATTGAATTATGAATCATGAATTGAATCATAAATTGAATCATGAATCATGAATTAAATCATGAATCATGAATTGAATCATGAATTTAATCATGAATCATGAATCATGAATCGAATCATTGAATTATGAATTAAATCATGAATTGAATCATGAATCATGAATTGAATCATGAATCATGAATTAGGAATTGAATCATGAATCATAAATCAAATCATGATTCATGAATTGAATCAGAATTCGAATCATTAATTGAATCATGAATCATGAATCATGAATCATGAATTGAATCATGAATCATGAATAATGAATCATGATTTGAATCATGAATTGAATCATGAATCATGAATAATGATTTGAATCATGAATCATGAATCATGAATCATAAATTGAATCATGAATCATGAATTGAATCATGAATTGAATCATGAATTGAATCATGAATCATGAATTATGAATCATGAATCATGAATTGAATCATGAATCATGAGTTATGAATTGAATCATGAATTGAATCATGAATCATGAATTATGAATTGAATCATGAATCGAATCATGAATCATGAGTCATGAATCATGAATTATGAATCATGAAACATGAATTGAATCATGAATCATGAATTGAATCATGAATCATGAATTAGGAATTGAATCATGAATCATAAATCGAATCATGATTCATGAATTGAATAAGGAATCGAATCATAAATTGAATCATGAATTGAATCTTGAATTGAATCATGAATCATGAATCATGAAATGAATCATGAATCATGAATTATGAATCATGAATCATGAATCATGAATCATGAATTGAATCATGAATCATGAATTGAATCATGAATTGAATCATGATTTGAATCATGAATTGAATCATGAATCATGAATAATGATTTGAATCATGAATCATGAATCATGAATCATAAATTGAATCATGAATCATGAATTGAATCATGAATTGAATCATGAATCATGAATTATGAATCATGAATCATGAATTGAATCATGAATCATAAGTCATGAATTAAATCAGGAATCGAATCATGAATTGAATTATGAATCATGAATTGAATCATGAATCGTGAGTTGAATCATGAATCATGAATCATGAATTGAATCATGAATCATGAATTATAAATCATGAATCATGAATCATGAATTGAATCATGAATCATGAATTGAATCATGAATTGAATCATGAATCATGAATCATAAATTAAATCATGAATCATGAATTGAATCATGAATTGAATCATGAATTGAATCATGAATCATGAATTGAATCATGAATCATGAATTATGAATTGAATCATGAACCATGAATCATAAATCGAATCATGAGTCATGAATTGAATCAGGAATCGAATCATAATTTGAATCATGAATCATGAATTGAATCATGAATCGTGAATTGAATCATAAATCATGAATCATAAATTGAATCATGAATCATGAATTGAATCATGAATCGAATCATGAATTGAATCATGAATCATGAATTGAATCATGAATCATGAATTATGAATTGAATCATGAATTGAATCATGAATCATGAATCATGAATTGAATCATGAATCATGAATCATGAATCGAATCATGAATTATGAATTATGAATCATGAATTATGAATCATGAATTTAATCATGAATCATGAATACTGAATGGAATCATGAATTGAATCATGAATAATGAATTTAATCATGAATCATGAATTATGAATTAATTCATGAATCATAAATCGAATCATGATTCATGAATTGAATCAGGAATCGAATCATGAATTGAATCATAAATCATGAATCATGAATTGAATCATGAATCATGAATCATGAATCATGAATCATGAATTGAATCATGAATCATGAATCATGAATTGAATCATGAATCATGAATTATGAATCATGAATTGAATCATGAAACATGAATCATGAATTATGAATAATGATTTGAATCATGAATTGAATCATGAATCATGAATCATGATTTGAATCATGAATCATGAATCACGAATCATAAATTGAATCATGAATCATGAATTGAACCATGAATTGAATCTTGAATCATGAATCATGAATCATGAATTGAATCATGAATCATGAATTATGAATCATGAATTCAATCATGAATCATGAATCATGAATTATGAATCATGAATTCAATCATGAATCATGAATAATGAATCATGAATCATGAATTAAATCATGAATCGAATCATAAATCATGAATTGAATCAAGAATCATGAATTATGAATCATAAATCAAATCATGAATTGAATCATGAATCTAATCATGAATTGAATCATGAATCATGAATTGAATCATGAATCATGAATCATGAATCATAAATTGAATCATGAATCATGAATTGAATCATAAATTGAATCATGAATCATGAATTATGAATCATGAATGAAATCATGAATCATGACTCATGAATGAAATTATGAATTGAATCATGAATCATTAATTGAATCATGAATCATGAATCATGAATCATGAATTGAATCATGAATCATGAATTGAATCATGAATCATGAATTGAATCATGAATTGATTCATGAATCATGAATCATGAATCAAATCATGAATCATGAATCAATAATCATGAATCGAATCATGAATTATGAATTGAATCATGAATCATAAATCATAAATTGAATCTTGAATCATGAATTGAATCATGAATCGAATCATGAATTGAATCATGAATCATGAATTGAATTATGAATCATGAATTGAATCATGAATCATGGATTGAATCATGAATCATGAATCATGGATTGAATCACGAATCATGAATCATGATTTAAGAATCATGAATCAAATCATGAATGCTGAATGGAATCATGAATCATGAATTGAATCATGAATTAAATCATGATTAATGAATTGAATCATGAATCATGAATTATGAATTGATTCATCAATCATGAATAATAAATCGAATCATGAGTCATGAATTGAATCAGGAATCGAATCATGAATTGAATCATGAATCAGGAATTGAATCATGAATCGTGAATTGAATCATGAATCATCAATTGAATCATGAATCATCAATCATGAATTGAAACATGAATCATGAATTATGAATCATGAATTGAATCATGAATCATAAATCATGAATCATGAATTGAATCATGAATTGAATAACGAATCATGAACTGAATCATGAATCATGAATTGAATCATGAATTGAATCATGAATCATGAATCATGAATTGAATCATGATTTCAATCATGAATCATGAATCATGAATCGAATCATGAATCATGAATTGAATCATGAATTGAATCATGAATCATGAATTGAATCATGAATTGAATCATGAATCATGAATTGAATCATGAATCATGAATCATAAATCAAATCATGAATCATTAATTGAATCATGAATCGAATCATGAATTGAATCATGAATCATGAATTGAATCATGAATCATGAATTATGAATCATGAATCATGAATTGAATCATGAATCATGAGTTATGAATTGAATCATGAATTGAATCATGAATCATGAATTATGAATTGAATCATGAATTGAATCATGAATCATGAATCATGAATCGAATCATGAATCATGAATCATGACTTATGAATCATGAATTGAATCATGAATCATGAATTGAATCATAAATTGAATCATGAATTGAATCATGAATCATGAATTATGAATTGAATCATGACTCATAAATCGAATCATGATTCATGAATTGAATAAGGAATCGACTCATGAATTGAATCATGAATTGAATCTTGAATTGAATCATGAATCTTGAATCATGAATTGAATCATGAATCATGAATTATGAATCATGAATCATGAATCATGAATCATGAATTGAATCATGAATCATGAATCATGTATTGAATCATGAATTGAATCATGAATCATAAATTGAATCATGAATCATGAATTGAATCATGAATTGAATCATGAATCATAAATCATGAATCATGAATCATGAATCATGAATTTAATCATGAATAATGAATTGAATCATGAATCATGAATCGAATCATGAATCATGAATCATGAATCATGAATTATGAATCATGAATCATGAATTGAATCATAAATCATGAATACTGAATAGAATCATGAATCATGAATTGAATCATGAATCATGAATTGAATAATAAATTGAATTATGAATTAAATCATGAATTGAATCATGAATCATGAATTGAATCATGAATCATGAATTATGAATTGAATCATGAATCATAAATCAAATCATGATTCATGAATTGAATCAGAATTCGAATCATTAATTGAATCATGAATCATGAATCATGAATTGAATCATGAATCATGAATCATGAATAATGAATTGAATCATGAATCATGAATCATGAATCATGAATTGAATGATGAATCATGAATCATGAATTATGAATAATGATTCGAATCATGAATCATGAATCATGAATCATAACTTGAATCATGAATCATGAATTGAATCATGATTTGAATCATAAATTGAATCATGAATCATGAATAATGATTTGAATCATGAATCATGAATCATGAATCATAAATTGAATCATGAATCATGAATTGAATCATGAATTGAATCATGAATTGAATCATCAATCATGAATCATAAATCGAATCATGAGTCATGAATTGAATCATGAATCGAATCATAATTTGAATCATGAATCATTAATTGAATCATGAATCGTGAATTGAATCATGAATCATGAATCATGAATTGAATCATGAATCATGAATCATGAATTGAATCATAAATCATGAATCATGAATTGAATCATGAAATAAATCATGAATCATAAATCATGAACTTAATCATGAATCATGAATCTTGAATCATGAATCATAAATTGAATCATGAATCATGAATTGAATCATGAATCATGAATTGAATCATGAATCATGAATCATGATTTCAATCATGAATCATGAATCATGAATTGAATCATGAATTGAATCATGAATCATGAATCATAAATCAAATCATGAATCATTAATTGAATCATGAATTGAATCATGAATTGAATCATGAATCATGAATTATGAATCATGAATCATGAATTGAATCATGAATCATGAGTTATGAATTGAATAATGAATTGAATCATGAATCATGAATTATGAATTGAATCATGAATTGAATCATGAATCATTAATTGAATCATGAATCATGAATCATGAATTGAATCATGAATCATGAATCATGAATTATGAATCATGAATCATGAATTGAATCATGAATCATGAATTGAATCAAAAATTGAATCAAAAATTGAATCATGAATTGAATCATGAATTGAATCATGAATCATGAATTGAATCATGAATCATGAATTGAATAATAAATTGAATTATGAATTAAATCATGAATTGAATCATGAATCATGAATTGAATCATGAATCATGAATTATGAATTGAATCATGAATCATAAATCAAATCATGATTCATGAATTGAATCAGAATTCGAATCATTAATTGAATCATGAATCATGAATCATGAATTGAATCATGAATCATGAATCATGAATAATGAATTGAATCATGAATCATGAATCATGAATTGAATCATGAATCATGAATCATGAATTATGAATAATGATTCGAATCATGAATCATAAATCATGAATCATAAATTGAATCATGAATCATGAATTGAATCATGATTTGAATCATAAATTGAATCATGAATCATGAATAATGATTTGAATCATGAATCATGAATCATGAATCATAAATTGAATCATGAATCATGAATTGAATCATGAATTGAATCATGAATTGAATCATCAATCATGAATCATAAATCGAATCATGAGTCATGAATTGAATCATGAATCGAATCATAATTTGAATCATGAATCATGAATTGAATCATGAATCATGAATTGAATCATGAATCATGAATTGAATCATGAATCATGAATTATGAATCATGAATTGAATCATAAATCATGAATCATGAATTGAATCATGAAATAAATCATGAATCATAAATCATGAACTTAATCATGAATCATGAATCTTGAATCATGAATCATAAATTGAATCATGAATCATGAATTGAATCATGAATCATGAATTGAATCATGAATCATGAATCATGATTTCAATCATGAATCATGAATCATGAATTGAATCATGAATTGAATCATGAATCATGAATCATAAATCAAATCATGAATCATTAATTGAATTATGAATTGAATCATGAATTGAATCATGAATCATGAATTATGAATCATGAATCATGAATTGAATCATGAATCATGAGTTATGAATTGAATAATGAATTGAATCATGAATCATGAATTATGAATTGAATCATGAATTGAATCATGAATCATTAATTGAATCATGAATCATGAATCATGAATCGAATCATGAATCATGAATCATGAATTATGAATTGAATCAAAATTTGATTAAAAAAATTGAATCATGAATTGAATCATGAATTGAATCATGAATCATGAATTGAATCATGAATCATAAATCGAATCATGATTCATGAATTGAATAAGGAATCGAATCATGAATTGAATCATGAATTGAATCATGAATTGAATCATGAATCATGAATTGAATCATGAATCATGAATTATGAATTGAATCATGAATCATGAATCATAAATCCAATCATGAGTCATGAATTAAATCAGGAATCGAATCATGAATTGAATTATGAATCATGAATTGAATCATGAATCGTGAATTGAATCATGAATCATGAATCATGAATTGAATTATGAATCATGAATTATGAATGATGAATCATGAATCATGAATTGAATCATGAATCATGAATCATGAATTGAATCATGAATTGAATCATGAATCATGAATCATAAATTGAATCATGAATCATGAATTGAATCATGAATTGAATCATGAATTGAATCATGAATCATGAATTGAATCATGAATCATGAATCATAAATCGAATCATGAGTCATGAATTGAATCATGAATCGTGAATTAAATCATGAATCATGAATCATGAATTAAATCATGAATCATGTGTAATGAATCATGAATTGAATCATAAATCAAGAATCATAAATCATGAATTGAATCATGAATTGAATCATGCATTATGAACTGAATCATGAATCATGAATCAATAATCATGAATCGAATCATGAATTATGAATTGAATCATGAATCATGAATCATGAATCGAATCATGAATTAAATTATGAATCATGAATTAAATCATGAATCATGAATTAAATCATGAATCATGGATTGAATCATGAATCATGAATTGAATTATGAATCATGGATCCTGAATCTAATCATGAATCATGATTTAAGAATCATGAATCAAATCATGAATGCTGAATGGAATCATGAATCATGAATTGAATCATGAATTGAATCATGAATTGAATCATGAATCATGTATTGAATCATGAATCATGAATTATAAATCGAATCATGAGTCATGAATTGAATCAGGAATCGAATCATGAATTGAATCATGAATCATGAATTGAATAATGAATCATGAACTGAATCATGAATCATGAATTGAATCATGAATCATGAATCATGAATTGAATCATGATTCATGAATTATGAATCATGAATTGAATCATGAATCATAAATCATGAATCATGAATTGAATCATGAATTGAATAATGAATCATGAACTGAATCATGAATCATGAATTGAATCATGAATTGAATCATGAATCATGAATTGAATCATGAATCATGAATCATGATTTCAATCATGAATCATGAATCATGAATTGAATCATGAATCATGAATCATGATTTCAATCATGAATCATGAATCATGAATCATGAATCGAATCATGAATCATGAATTGAATCATGAATTGAATCATGAATCATGAATTGAATCATGAATCATGAATTATGAATTGAATCATGAATTGAATCATGAATCATGAATTATGAATCATGAATCATGAATTATGAATCATGAATCATGAATTGAATCATGAATCATGAATTGAATCATAAATTGAATGATGAAGTGAATCATGAATTGAATCATGAATTGAATCATGAATCATGAATTATGAATTAAATCATGAATTGAATCATGAATTGAATCATGAATCATGAATTATGAATTGAATCATGAATCATGAATCATAAATCGAATCATGATTCATGAATTGAATAAGGAATCGAATCATGAATTGAATCATGAATTGAATCATGAATCATGAATTATGAATTGAATCATGAATCATGAATCATAAATCGAATCATGATTCATGAATTGAATAAGGAATCGAATCATGAATTGAATCATGAATTGAATCTTGAATTGAATCATGAATCATGAATTGAATCATGAACCATGAATTATGAATCATGAATCATGAATCATGAATCATGAATCATGAATCATGAATTGAATCATGAATCATGAATCATGAATTGAATCATGAATTGAATCATGAATCATTAATCATAAATTAAATCATGAATTGAATCATGAATTGAATCATGAATCATAAATCATAAATCATGAATCATGAAACATGAATCATGAATTTAATCATGAATAATGAATCATGAATCGAATAATGAATCATGATTTAAGAATCAAGAATTAAATCATGAATCATGATTCATGAATTGAATCATAAATTATGAATTATGAATCGAATCATGAATCATGAATCATGAATTATGAATCATGAATTATGAATCATGAATCATGAATTGAATCATGAATCATGAATACTGAATGGAATCATGAATCATAAATTGAATCATGAATCATGAATTGAATAATAAATTGAATTATGAATTGAATCATGAATCATAAATCAAATCATGAATCATGAATTGAATCAGAATTCGAATCATTAATTGAATCATGAATCATGAATCATGAATCATGAATTGAATCATGAATCATGAATCATGAATTGAATCATGAATCATGAATCATGAATTGAATCATGATTCATGAATCATGAATCATGAATTGAATCATGAATCATGAATCATGAATTGAATCATGAATCATGAATCATGAATCATGAATTGAATCATGAATCATGAATCATTAATTATGAATCATGATTTGAATCATGAATTGAGTCATGAATCATGAATAATGATTTGAATCATGAATCATGAATCATAAATTGAATCATGAATTGAATCATGAATCGAATCATGAATTGAATCATGAATTGAATTATGAATCATGAATTGAATCATGAATCATAAATTGAATCATGAATCATGAATTAAATCATGAATCATGAATTGAATCATGAATTGAATCATGAATCATGAATCATGAATCGAATCATGAATCATGAATTGAATCATGAATCATAAATCATAAATTGAATCTTGAATCATGAATTGAATCATGAATCGAATCATGAATTGAATCATGAATTGAATTATGAATCATGAATTGAATCATGAATCATGGATTGAATCATGAATCATGAATCATGAATTGAATTATGAATCATGGATCCTGAATCGAATCATGAATCATGATTTAAGAATCATGAATTAAATCATGAATCATGAATCATGAATCATGAATTGAATCATGAATTGAATCATGAATTGAATCATGAATTAAATCATGAATCATGAATTAAATCATGAATCATGAATCATGAATTATGAATTGATTCATCAATCATGAATCATAAATCGAATCATGAGTCATGAATTGAATCAGGAATCGAATCATGAATTGAATCATGAATCATGAATCATGAATCATGAATTGAATCATGAATCAAGAATCATGAATCATGAATTGAATCATGAATCATGAATTATGAATCATGAATTGAATCATGAATCATGGATTGAATCATGAATCATGAATCATGAATTGAATTATGAATCATGGATCCTGAATCGAATCATGAATCATGATTTAAGAATCATGAATTAAATCATGAATCATGAATCATGAATCATGAATTGAATCATGAATTGAATCATGAATTGAATCATGAATTAAATCATGAATCATGAATTAAATCATGAATCATGAATCATGAATTATGAATTGATTCATCAATCATGAATCATAAATCGAATCTTGAATCATGAATTGAATCATGAATCGAATCATGAATTGAATCATGAATTGAATTATGAATCATGAATTGAATCATGAATCATGGATTGAATCATGAATCATGAATCATGAATTGAATTATGAATCATGGATCCTGAATCGAATCATGAATCATGATTTAAGAATCATGAATTAAATCATGAATCATGAATCATGAATCATGAATTGAATCATGAATTGAATCATGAATTGAATCATGAATTAAATCATGAATCATGAATTAAATCATGAATCATGAATCATGAATTATGAATTGATTCATCAATCATGAATCATAAATCGAATCATGAGTCATGAATTGAATCAGGAATCGAATCATGAATTGAATCATGAATCATGAATCATGAATCATGAATTGAATCATGAATCAAGAATCATGAATCATGAATTGAATCATGAATCATGAATTATGAATCATGAATCATGAATTGAATCATGAATCATGAGTTATGAATTGAATCATGAATTGAATCATGAATCATGAATTATGAATTGAATCATGAATTGAATCATGAATCATGAATCGAATCATGAATCATGAATCATGAATTATGAATCATGAATCATGAATCATGAATTGAATCATAAATTGAATCATGAATTGAATCATGAATTGAATCATAAATTGAATCATGAATCATGAATTATGAATTGAATCATGAATCATGAATCATAAATCGAATCATGATTCATGAATTGAATAAGGAATCGAATCATGAATTGAATCATGAATTGAATCTTGAATTGAATCATGAATCATGAATCATGAATTGAATCATGAATCATGAATCATGAATCATGAATTGAATCATGAATCATGTATTGAATCATGAATTGAATCATGAATCATGAATCATAAATTGAATCATGAATCATGAATTGAATCATGAATTGAATCATGAATCATAAATCATGAATCATGAATCATGAATCATGAATCATGAATTTAATCATGAATAATGAATCATGAATCGAATAATGAATCATGATTTAAGAATCAAGAATTGAATCATGAATCATGAATCATGAATTGAATCATGAATCATGAATCATGAATCGAATCATGAATCATGAATCATAAATCATGAATTATGAATCATGAATCATGAATTAAATCATGAATCATGAATTGAATCATGAATCATGAATTATGAATCATGAATCATGAATTGAATCATGAATCATGAGTTATGAATTGAATCATGAATTGAATCATGAATCATGAATTATGAATTGAATCATGAATCATGAATCATGAATCATGAATCATGAATCATGAATCGAATCATGAATCATGAATCATGAATTATGAATTATGAATCATGAATTGAATCATGAATCATGAATTGAATCATAAATTGAATCATGAATTGAATCATGAATTGAATCATGAATCATGAATTATGAATTGAATCATGAATCATGAATCATAAATCGAATCATGATTCATGAATTGAATAAGGAATCGAATCATGAATTGAATCATGAATTGAATCTTGAATTGAATCATGAATCATGAATCATGAATTGAATCATGAATCATGAATCATGAATCATGAATCGAATCATGAATTGAATCATGAATCATGAATTGAATTATGAATCATGAATTGAATCATGAATCATGGATTGAATCATGAATCATGAATCATGAATTGAATTATGAATCATGGATCCTGAATCGAATCATGAATCATGATTTAAGAATCATGAATTAAATCATGAATCATGAATCATGAATCATGAATTGAATCATGAATTGAATCATGAATTGAATCATGAATTAAATCATGAATCATGAATTGAATCATGAATTAAATCATGAATCATGAATCATGAATTATGAATTGATTCATCAATCATGAATCATAAATCGAATCATGAGTCATGAATTGAATCAGGAATCGAATCATGAATTGAATCATGAATCATGAATCATGAATCATGAATTGAATCATGAATCAAGAATCATGAATCATGAATTGAATCATGAATCATGAATTATGAATCATGAATCATGAATTGAATCATGAATCATGAGTTATGAATTGAATCATGAATTGAATCATGAATCATGAATTATGAATTGAATCATGAATTGAATCATGAATCATAAATCATGAATCGAATCATGGATCATGAATCATGAATTATGAATCATGAATCATGAATTGAATCATGAATCATGAATTGAATCATAAATTGAATCATGAATTGAATCATGAATTGAATCATGAATTGAATCATGAATCATGAATTATGAATTGAATCATGAATCATGAATCATAAATCGAATCATGATTCATGAATTGAATAAGGAATCGAATCATGAATTGAATCATGAATTGAATCTTGAATTGAATCATGAATCATGAATCATGAATTGAATCATGAATCATAAATCATGAATCATGAATTGAATCATGAATCATGAATCATGTATTGAATCATGAATTGAATCATGAATCATGAATCATAAATTGAATCATGAATCATGAATTGAATCATGAATTGAATCATGAATCATAAATCATGAATCATGAATCATGAATCATGAATCATGAATTTAATCATGAATAATGAATCATGAATCGAATAATGAATCATGATTTAAGAATCAAGAATTGAATCATGAATCATGAATCATGAATTGAATCATGAATCATGAATCGAATCATGAATCATGAATCATAAATCATGAATTATGAATCATGAATCATGAATTAAATCATGAATCATGAATTGAATCATGAATCATGAATTATGAATCATGAATCATGAATTGAATCATGAATCATGAGTTAAGAATTGAATAATGAATTGAATCATGAATCATGAATTATGAATTGAATCATGAATTGAATCATGAATCATGAATCATGAATCGAATCATGAATCATGAATCATGAATTATGAATTATGAATCATGAATTGAATCATGAATCATGAATTGAATCATAAATTGAATCATGAATTGAATCATGAATTGAATCATGAATCATGAATTATGAATTGAATCATGATCATGAATCATAAATCGAATCATGATTCATGAATTGAATAAGGAATCGAATCATGAATTGAATCATGAATTGAATCTTGAATTGAATCATGAATCATGAATCATGAATTGAATCATGAATCATGAATCATGAATCATGAATTGAATCATGAATCATGAATCATGTATTGAATCATGAATTGAATCATGAATCATGAATCATAAATTGAATCATGAATCATGAATTGAATCATGAATTGAATCATGAATCATAAATCATGAATCATGAATCATGAATTTAATCATGAATAATGAATCATGAATCGAATAATGAATCATGATTTAAGAATCAAGAATTGAATCATGAATCATGAATCATGAATTGAATCATGAATCATGAATCATGAATCGAATCATGAATCATGAATCATGAATCATGAATTATGAATCATGAATCATGAATTGAATCATGGATCATGAATACTGAATGGAATCATGAATCATGAATTGAATCATGAATCCTGAATTGAATAATAAATTGAATTATGAATAAATCATGAATTGAATCATGAATCATGAATTGAATCATGAATCATGAATTATGAATTGAATCATGAATCATAAATCAAATCATGATTCATGAATTGAATCAAATTCGAATCATTAATTGAATCATGAATCATGAATCATGAATTGAATCATGAATCATGAATCATGAATAATGAATTGAATCATGAATCATGAACATGAATCATGAATTGAATGATGAATCATGAATCATGAATTATGAATAATGATTCGAATCATGAATCATGAATCATGAATCATAACTTGAATCATGAATCCATGAATTGAATCATGATTTGAATCATAAATTGAATCATGAATCATGAATAATGATTTGAATCAAGATCATGAATCATGAATCATAAATTGAATCATGAATCATGAATTGAATCATGAATTGAATCATGAATTGAATCATCAATCATGAATCATAAATCGAATCATGAGTCATGAATTGAATCATGAATCGAATCATAATTTGAATCATGAATCATTAATTGAATCATGAATCGTGAATTGAATCATGAATCATGAATCATGAATTGAATCATGAATCATGAATTATGAATCATGAATTGAATCATAAATCATGAATCATGAATTGAATCATGAAGTAAATCATGAATCATAAATCATGAACTTAATCATGAATCATGAATCTTGAATCATGAATCATAAATTGAATCATGAATCATGAATTGAATCATGAATCATGAATCATGAATTGAATCATGAATCATGAATCATGATTTCAATCATGAATCATGAATCATGAATTGAATCATGAATTGAATCATGAATCATGAATCATAAATCAAATCATGAATCATTAATTGAATCATGAATTGAATCATGAATTGAATCATGAATCATGAATTATGAATCATGAATCATGAATTGAATCATGAATCATGAGTTATGAATTGAATAATGAATTGAATCATGAATCATGAATTATGAATTGAATCATGAATTGAATCATGAATCATTAATTGAATCATGAATCATGAATCATGAATTGAATCATGAATCATGAATCATGAATTATGAATCATGAATCATGAATTGAATCATGAATCATGAATTGAATCAAAAATTGAATCAAAATTGAATCATGAATTGAATCATGAATTGAATCATGAATCATGAATTGAATCATGAATCATGAATTGAATAATAAATTGAATTATGAATTAAATCATGAATTGAATCATGAATCATGAATTGAATCATGAATCATGAATTATGAATTGAATCATGAATCATAAATCAAATCATGATTCATGAATTGAATCAGAATTCGAATCATTAATTGAATCATGAATCATGAATCATGAATTGAATCATGAATCATGAATCATGAATAAAGAATTGAATCATGAATCATGAATCATGAATCATGAATTGAATCATGAATCATGAATCATGAATTATGAATAATGATTCGAATCATGAATCATAAATCATGAATCATAAATTGAATCATGATCATGAATTGAATCATGATTTGAATCATAAATTGAATCATGAATCATGAATAATGATTTGAATCATGAATCATGAATCATGAATCATAAATTGAATCATGAATCATGAATTGAATCATGAATTGAATCATGAATTGAATCATCAATCATGAATCATAAATCGAATCATGAGTCATGAATTGAATCATGAATCGAATCATAATTTGAATCATGAATCATGATTTGAATCATGAATCATGAATTGAATCATGAATCATGAATTGAATCATGAATCATGAATTATGAAATCATGAATTGAATCATAAATCATGAATCATGAATTGAATCATGAAATAAATCATGAATCATAAATCATGAACTTAATCATGAATCATGAATCTTGAATCATGAATCATAAATTGAATCATGAATCATGAATTGAATCATGAATCATGAATTGAATCATGAATCATGAATCATGATTTCAATCATGAATCATGAATCATGAATTGAATCATGAATTGGAATCATGAATCATGAATCATAAATCAAATCATGAATCATTAATTGAATTATGAATTGAATCATGAATTGAATCATTATTCATGAATTATGAATCATGAATCATGAATTGAATCATGAATCATGAGTTATGAATTGAATAATGAATTGAATCATGAATCATGAATTATGAATTGAATCATGAATTGAATCATGAATCATGAAATCATGAATCGAATCATGAATCATGAATCATGAATTATGAATCATGAATCATGAATCATGAATTGAATCATAAATTGAATCATGAATTGAATCATGAATTGAATCATAAATTGAATCATGAATCATGAATTATGAATTGAATCATGAATCATGAATCATAAATCGAATCATGATTCATGATTGAATAAGGAATCGAATCATGAATTGAATCATGAATTGAATCTTGAATTGAATCATGAATCATGAATCATGAATTGAATCATGAATCATGAATCATGAATCATGAATTGAATCATGAATCATGTATTGAATCATGAATTGAATCATGAATCATGAATCATAAATTGAATCATGAATCATGAATTGAATCATGAATTGAATCATGAATTCATAAATCATGAATCATGAATCATGAATCATGAATCATGAATTTAATCATGAATAATGAATCATGAATCGAATAATGAATCATGATTTAAGAATCAAGAATTGAATCATGAATCATGAATCATGAATTGAATCATGAATCATGAATCATGAATCGAATCATGAATCATGAATCATAAATCATGAATTATGAATCATGAATCATGAATTAAATCATGAATCATGAATTGAATCATGAATCATGAATTATGAATCATGAATCATGAATTGAATCATGAATCATGAGTTATGAATTGAATCATGAATTGAATCATGAATCATGAATTATGAATTGAATCATGAATCATGAATCATGAATCGAATCATGAATCATGAATCATGAATTATGAATTATGAATCATGAATTGAATCATGAATCATGAATTGAATCATAAATTGAATCATGATTGAATCATGAATTGAATCATGAATCATGAATTATGAATTGAATCATGAATCATGAATCATAATCGAATCATGATTCATGAATTGAATAAGGAATCGAATCATGAATTGAATCAATGAATTGAATCTTGAATTGAATCATGAATCATGAATCATGAATTGAATCATGAATCATGAATCATGAATCATGAATCGAATCATGAATTGAATCATGAATCATGAATTGAATTATGAATCATGAATTGAATCATGAATCATGGATTGAATCATGAATCATGAATCATGAATTGAATTATGAATCATGGATCCTGAATCGAATCATGAATCATGATTTAAGAATCATGAATTAAATCATGAATCATGAATCATGAATCATGAATTGAATCATGAATTGAATCATGAATTGAATCATGAATTAAATCATGAATCATGAATTGAATCATGAATTAAATCATGAATCATGAATCATGAATTATGAATTGATTCATCAATCATGAATCATAAATCGAATCATGAGTCATGAATTGAATCAGGAATCGAATCATGAATTGAATCATGAATCATGAATCATGAATCATGAATTGAATCATGAATCAAGAATCATGAATCATGAATTGAATCATGAATCATGAATTATGAATCATGAATCATGAATTGAATCATGAATCATGAGTTATGAATTGAATCATGAATTGAATCATGAATCATGAATTATGAATTGAATCATGAATTGAATCATGAATCATAAATCATGAATCGAATCATGAATCATGAATCATGAATTATGAATCATGAATCATGAATTGAATCATGAATCATGAATTGAATCATAAATTGAATCATGAATTGAATCATGAATTGAATCATGAATTGAATCATGAATCATGAATTATGAATTGAATCATGAATCATGGATCATAAATCGAATCATGATTCATGAATTGAATAAGGAATCGAATCATGAATTGAATCATGAATTGAATCTTGAATTGAATCATGAATCATGAATCATGAATTGAATCATGAATCATAAATCATGAATCATGAATTGAATCATGAATCATGAATCATGTATTGAATCATGAATTGAATCATGAATCATGAATCATAAATTGAATCATGAATCATGAATTGAATCATGAATTGAATCATGAATCATAAATCATGAATCATGAATCATGAATCATGAATCATGAATTTAATCATGAATAATGAATCATGAATCGAATAATGAATCATGATTTAAGAATCAAGAATTGAATCATGAATCATGAATCATGAATTGAATCATGAATCATGAATCGAATCATGAATCATGAATCATAAATCATGAATTATGAATCATGAATCATGAATTAAATCATGAATCATGAATTGAATCATGAATCATGAATTATGAATCATGAATCATGAATTGAATCATGAATCATGAGTTAAGAATTGAATAATGAATTGAATCATGAATCATGAATTATGAATTGAATCATGAATTGAATCATGAATCATGAATCATGAATCGAATCATGAATCATGAATCATGAATTATGAATTATGAATCATGAATTGAATCATGAATCATGAATTGAATCATAAATTGAATCATGAATTGAATCATGAATTGAATCATGAATCATGAATTATGAATTGAATCATGAATCATGAATCATAAATCGAATCATGATTCATGAATTGAATAAGGAATCGAATCATGAATTGAATCATGAATTGAATCTTGAATTGAATCATGAATCATGAATCATGAATTGAATCATGAATCATGAATCATGAATCATGAATTGAATCATGAATCATGAATCATGTATTGAATCATGAATTGAATCATGAATCATGAATCATAAATTGAATCATGAATCATGAATTGAATCATGAATTGAATCATGAATCATAAATCATGAATCATGAATCATGAATTTAATCATGAATAATGAATCATGAATCGAATAATGAATCATGATTTAAGAATCAAGAATTGAATCATGAATCATGAATCATGAATTGAATCATGAATCAGGAATCATGAATCGAATCATGAATCATGAATCATGAATCATGAATTATGAATCATGAATCATGAATTGAATCATGGATCATGAATACTGAATGGAATCATGAATCATGAATTGAATCATGAATCCTGAATTGAATAATAAATTGAATTATGAATTAAATCATGAATTGAATCATGAATCATGAATTGAATCATGAATCATGAATTATGAATTGAATCATGAATCATAAATCAAATCATGATTCATGAATTGAATCAGAATTCGAATCATTAATTGAATCATGAATCATGAATTGAATCATGAATCATGAATCATGAATAATGAATTGAATCATGAATCATGAATCATGAATCATGAATTGAATGATGAATCATGAATCATGAATTATGAATAATGATTCGAATCATGAATCATGAATCATGAATCATAACTTGAATCATGAATCATGAATTGAATCATGATTTGAATCATAAATTGAATCATGAATCATGAATAATGATTTGAATCATGAATCATGAATCATGAATCATAAATTGAATCATGAATCATGAATTGAATCATGAATTGAATCATGAATTGAATCATCAATCATGAATCATAAATCGAATCATGAGTCATGAATTGAATCATGAATCGAATCATAATTTGAATCATGAATCATTAATTGAATCATGAATCGTGAATTGAATCATGAATCATGAATCATGAATTGAATCATGAATCATGAATTATGAATCATGAATTGAATCATAAATCATGAATCATGAATTGAATCATGAAGTAAATCATGAATCATAAATCATGAACTTAATCATGAATCATGAATCTTGAATCATGAATCATAAATTGAATCATGAATCATGAATTGAATCATGAATCATGAATCATGAATTGAATCATGAATCATGAATCATGATTTCAATCATGAATCATGAATCATGAATTGAATCATGAATTGAATCATGAATCATGAATCATAAATCAAATCATGAATCATTAATTGAATCATGAATTGAATCATGAATTGAATCATGAATCATGAATTATGAATCATGAATCATGAATTGAATCATGAATCATGAGTTATGAATTGAATAATGAATTGAATCATGAATCATGAATTATGAATTGAATCATGAATTGAATCATGAATCATTAATTGAATCATGAATCATGAATCATGAATTGAATCATGAATCATGAATCATGAATTATGAATCATGAATCATGAATTGAATCATGAATCATGAATTGAATCAAAAATTGAATCAAAAATTGAATCATGAATTGAATCATGAATTGAATCATGAATCATGAATTGAATCATGAATCATGAATTGAATAATAAATTGAATTATGAATTAAATCATGAATTGAATCATGAATCATGAATTGAATCATGAATCATGAATTATGAATTGAATCATGAATCATAAATCAAATCATGATTCATGAATTGAATCAGAATTCGAATCATTAATTGAATCATGAATCATGAATCATGAATTGAATCATGAATCATGAATCATGAATAAAGAATTGAATCATGAATCATGAATCATGAATCATGAATTGAATCATGAATCATGAATCATGAATTATGAATAATGATTCGAATCATGAATCATAAATCATGAATCATAAATTGAATCATGAATCATGAATTGAATCATGATTTGAATCATAAATTGAATCATGAATCATGAATAATGATTTGAATCATGAATCATGAATCATGAATCATAAATTGAATCATGAATCATGAATTGAATCATGAATTGAATCATGAATTGAATCATCAATCATGAATCATAAATCGAATCATGAGTCATGAATTGAATCATGAATCGAATCATAATTTGAATCATGAATCATGAATTGAATCATGAATCATGAATTGAATCATGAATCATGAATTGAATCATGAATCATGAATTATGAATCATGAATTGAATCATAAATCATGAATCATGAATTGAATCATGAAATAAATCATGAATCATAAATCATGAACTTAATCATGAATCATGAATCTTGAATCATGAATCATAAATTGAATCATGAATCATGAATTGAATCATGAATCATGAATTGAATCATGAATCATGAATCATGATTTCAATCATGAATCATGAATCATGAATTGAATCATGAATTGAATCATGAATCATGAATCATAAATCAAATCATGAATCATTAATTGAATTATGAATTGAATCATGAATTGAATCATTATTCATGAATTATGAATCATGAATCATGAATTGAATCATGAATCATGAGTTATGAATTGAATAATGAATTGAATCATGAATCATGAATTATGAATTGAATCATGAATTGAATCATGAATCATTAATTGAATCATGAATCATGAATCATGAATCGAATCATGAATCATGAATCATGAATTATGAATTGAATCAAAATTTGATTAAAAAAATTGAATCATGAATTGAATCATGAATTGAATCATGAATCATGAATTGAATCATGAATCATAAATCGAATCATGATTCATGAATTGAATAAGGAATCGAATCATGAATTGAATCATGAATTGAATCATGAATTGAATCATGAATCATGAATTGAATCATGAATCATGAATTATGAATTGAATCATGAATCATGAATCATAAATCCAATCATGAGTCATGAATTAAATCAGGAATCGAATCATGAATTGAATTATGAATCATGAATTGAATCATGAATCGTGAATTGAATCATGAATCATGAATCATGAATTGAATTATGAATCATGAATTATGAATGATGAATCATGAATCATGAATTGAATCATGAATCATGAATCATGAATTGAATCATGAATTGAATCATGAATCATGAATCATAAATTGAATCATGAATCATGAATTGAATCATGAATTGAATCATGAATTGAATCATGAATTGAATCATGAATCATGAATTGAATCATGAATCATGAATCATAAATCGAATCATGAGTCATGAATTGAATCATGAATCGTGAATTAAATCATGAATCATGAATCATGAATTAAATCATGAATCATGTGTAATGAATCATGAATTGAATCATAAATCAAGAATCATAAATCATGAATTGAATCATGAATTGAATCATGCATTATGAACTGAATCATGAATCATGAATCAATAATCATGAATCGAATCATGAATTATGAATTGAATCATGAATCATAAATCATAAATTGAATCGTGAATCATGAATTGAATCATGAATCATGAATCATGAATCGAATCATGAATTAAATTATGAATCATGAATTAAATCATGAATCATGAATCAAATCATGAATGCTGAATGGAATCATGAATCATGAATTGAATCATGAATCATGGATCCTGAATCTAATCATGAATCATGATTTAAGAATCATGAATCAAATCATGAATGCTGAATGGAATCATGAATCATGAATTGAATCATGAATTGAATCATGAATTGAATCATGAATCATGAATTGAATCATGAATCATGAATTATAAATCGAATCATGAGTCATGAATTGAATCAGGAATCGAATCATGAATTGAATCATGAATCATGAATTGAATAATGAATCATGAACTGAATCATGAATCATGAATTGAATCATGAATCATGAATCATGAATTGAATCATGAATCATGAATTATGAATCATGAATTGAATCATGAATCATAAATCATGAATCATGAATTGAATCATGAATTGAATAATGAATCATGAACTGAATCATGAATCATGAATTGAATCATGAATTGAATCATGAATCATGAATTGAATCATGAATCATGAATCATGATTTCAATCATGAATCATGAATCATGAATTGAATCATGAATCATGAATCATGATTTCAATCATGAATCATGAATCATGAATCATGAATCGAATCATGAATCATGAATTGAATCATGAATTGAATTATGAATCATGAATTGAATCATGAATCATGAATTATGAATTGAATCATGAATTGAATCATGAATCATGAATCATGAATTATGAATCATGAATCATGAATTATGAATCATGAATCATGAATTGAATCATGAATCATGAATTGAATCATAAATTGAATGATGAAGTGAATCATGAATTGAATCATGAATTGAATCATGAATCATGAATTATGAATTAAATCATGAATTGAATCATGAATTGAATCATGAATCATGAATTATGAATTGAATCATGAATCATGAATCATAAATCGAATCATGATTCATGAATTGAATAAGGAATCGAATCATGAATTGAATCATGAATTGAATCATGAATCATGAATTATGAATTGAATCATGAATCATGAATCATAAATCGAATCATGATTCATGAATTGAATAAGGAATCGAATCATGAATTGAATCATGAATTGAATCTTGAATTGAATCATGAATCATGAATTGAATCATGAACCATGAATTATGAATCATGAATCATGAATCATGAATCATGAATCATGAATTGAATCATGAATCATGAATCATGAATTGAATCATGAATTGAATCATGAATCATTAATCATAAATTAAATCATGAATTGAATCATGAATTGAATCATGAATCATAAATCATAAATCATGAATCATGAAACATGAATCATGAATTTAATCATGAATAATGAATCATGAATCGAATAATGAATCATGATTTAAGAATCAAGAATTAAATCATGAATCATGAATCATGAATTGAATCATAAATCATGAATTATGAATCGAATCATGAATCATGAATCATGAATTATGAATCATGAATTATGAATCATGAATCATGAATTGAATCATGAATCATGAATACTGAATGGAATCATGAATCATAAATTGAATCATGAATCATGAATTGAATAATAAATTGAATTATGAATTGAATCATGAATCATAAATCAAATCATGAATCATGAATTGAATCAGAATTCGAATCATTAATTGAATCATGAATCATGAATCATGAATCATGAATTGAATCATGAATCATGAATCATGAATTGAATCATGAATCATGAATCATGAATTGAATCATGATTCATGAATCATAAATCATGAATTGAATCATGAATCATGAATCATGAATTGAATCATGAATCATGAATCATGAATTGAATCATGAATCATGAATCATTAATTATGAATCATGATTTGAATCATGAATTGAGTCATGAATCATGAATAATGATTTGAATCATGAATCATGAATCATAAATTGAATCATGAATTGAATCATGAATCGAATCATGAATTGAATCATGAATTGAATTATGAATCATGAATTGAATCATGAATCATAAATTGAATCATGAATCATGAATTAAATCATGAATCATGAATTGAATCATGAATTGAATCATGAATCATGAATCATGAATCGAATCATGAATCATGAATTGAATCATGAATCATAAATCATAAATTGAATCTTGAATCATGAATTGAATCATGAATCGAATCATCAGATTGAATCATGAATTGAATTATGAATCATGAATTGAATCATGAATCATGGATTGAATCATGAATCATGAATCATGAATTGAATTATGAATCATGGATCCTGAATCGAATCATGAATCATGATTTAAGAATCATGAATTAAATCATGAATCATGAATCATGAATCATGAATTGAATCATGAATTGAATCATGAATTGAATCATGAATTAAATCATGAATCATGAATTAAATCATGAATCATGAATCATGAATTATGAATTGATTCATCAATCATGAATCATAAATCGAATCATGAGTCATGAATTGAATCAGGAATCGAATCATGAATTGAATCATGAATCATGAATCATGAATCATGAATTGAATCATGAATCAAGAATCATGAATCATGAATTGAATCATGAATCATGAATTATGAATCATGAATCATGAATTGAATCATGAATCATGAGTTATGAATTGAATCATGAATTGAATCATGAATCATGAATTATGAATTGAATCATAAATTGAATCATGAATCATGAATTGAATCATGAATCATGAATTGAATCATGAATCATGAATTGAATCATGAATCATGAATCATGATTTCAATCATGAATCATGAATCATGAATTGAATCATGAATTGAATCATGAATCATGAATCATAAATCAAATCATGAATCATTAATTGAATTATGAATTGAATCATGAATTGAATCATGAATCATGAATTATGAATCATGAATCATGAATTGAATCATGAATCATGAGTTATGAATTGAATAATGAATTGAATCATGAATCATGAATTATGAATTGAATCATGAATTGAATCATGAATCATTAATTGAATCATGAATCATGAATCATGAATCGAATCATGAATCATGAATCATGAATTATGAATTGAATCAAAATTTGATTAAAAAAATTGAATCATGAATTGAATCATGAATTGAATCATGAATCATGAATTGAATCATGAATCATAAATCGAATCATGATTCATGAATTGAATAAGGAATCGAATCATGAATTGAATCATGAATTGAATCATGAATTGAATCATGAATCATGAATTGAATCATGAATCATGAATTATGAATTGAATCATGAATCATGAATCATAAATCCAATCATGAGTCATGAATTAAATCAGGAATCGAATCATGAATTGAATTATGAATCATGAATTGAATCATGAATCGTGAATTGAATCATGAATCATGAATCATGAATTGAATTATGAATCATGAATTATGAATGATGAATCATGAATCATGAATTGAATCATGAATCATGAATCATGAATTGAATCATGAATTGAATCATGAATCATGAATCATAAATTGAATCATGAATTGAATCATGAATTGAATCATGAATTGAATCATGAATTGAATCATGAATCATGAATTGAATCATGAATCATAAATCGAATCATGAGTCATGAATTGAATCATGAATCGTGAATTAAATCATGAATCATGAATCATGAATTAAATCATGAATCATGTGTAATGAATCATGAATTGAATCATAAATCAAGAATCATAAATCATGAATTGAATCATGAATTGAATCATGCATTATGAACTGAATCATGAATCATGAATCAATAATCATGAATCGAATCATGAATTATGAATTGAATCATGAATCATAAATCATAAATTGAATCGTGAATCATGAATTGAATCATGAATCATGAATCATGAATCGAATCATGAATTAAATTATGAATCATGAATTAAATCATGAATCATGAATTAAATCATGAATCATGGATTGAATCATGAATCATGAATTGAATTATGAATCATGGATCCTGAATCTAATCATGAATCATGATTTAAGAATCATGAATCAAATCATGAATGCTGAATGGAATCATGAATCATGAATTGAATCATGAATTGAATCATGAATTGAATCATGAATCATGAATTGAATCATGAATCATGAATTATAAATCGAATCATGAGTCATGAATTGAATCAGGAATCGAATCATGAATTGAATCATGAATCATGAATTGAATAATGAATCATGAACTGAATCATGAATCATGAATTGAATCATGAATCATGAATCATGAATTGAATCATGAATCATGAATTATGAATCATGAATTGAATCATGAATCATAAATCATGAATCATGAATTGAATCATGAATTGAATAATGAATCATGAACTGAATCATGAATCATGAATTGAATCATGAATTGAATCATTAATCATGAATTGAATCATGAATCATGAATCATGATTTCAATCATGAATCATGAATCATGAATTGAATCATGAATCATGAATCATGATTTCAATCATGAATCATGAATCATGAATCATGAATCGAATCATGAATCATGAATTGAATCATGAATTGAATCATGAATCATGAATTGAATCATGAATCATGAATTATGAATTGAATCATGAATTGAATCATGAATCATGAATCATGAATTATGAATCATGAATCATGAATTATGAATCATGAATCATGAATTGAATCATGAATCATGAATTGAATCATAAATTGAATGATGAAGTGAATCATGAATTGAATCATGAATTGAATCATGAATCATGAATTATGAATTAAATCATAAATTGAATCATGAATTGAATCATGAATCATGAATTATGAATTGAATCATGAATCATGAATCATAAATCGAATCATGATTCATGAATTGAATAAGGAATCGAATCATGAATTGAATCATGAATTGAATCATGAATCATGAATTATGAATTGAATCATGAATCATGAATCATAAATCGAATCATGATTCATGAATTGAATAAGGAATCGAATCATGAATTGAATCATGAATTGAATCTTGAATTGAATCATGAATCATGAATTGAATCATGAACCATGAATTATGAATCATGAATCATGAATCATGAATCATGAATCATGAATTGAATCATGAATCATGAATCATGAATTGAATCATGAATTGAATCATGAATCATTAATCATAAATTAAATCATGAATTGAATCATGAATTGAATCATGAATCATAAATCATAAATCATGAATCATGAAACATGAATCATGAATTTAATCATGAATAATGAATCATGAATCGAATAATGAATCATGATTTAAGAATCAAGAATTAAATCATGAATCATGAATCATGAATTGAATCATAAATCATGAATTATGAATCGAATCATGAATCATGAATCATGAATTATGAATCATGAATTATGAATCATGAATCATGAATTGAATCATGAATCATGAATACTGAATGGAATCATGAATCATAAATTGAATCATGAATCATGAATTGAATAATAAATTGAATTATGAATTGAATCATGAATCATAAATCAAATCATGAATCATGAATTGAATCAGAATTCGAATCATTAATTGAATCATGAATCATGAATCATGAATCATGAATTGAATCATGAATCATGAATCATGAATTGAATCATGAATCATGAATCATGAATTGAATCATGATTCATGAATCATGAATCATGAATTGAATCATGAATCATGAATCATGAATTGAATCATGAATCATGAATCATGAATTGAATCATGAATCATGAATCATTAATTATGAATCATGATTTGAATCATGAATTGAGTCATGAATCATGAATAATGATTTGAATCATGAATCATGAATCATAAATTGAATCATGAATTGAATCATGAATCGAATCATGAATTGAATCATGAATTGAATTATTAATCATGAATTGAATCATGAATCATAAATTGAATCATGAATCATGAATTAAATCATGAATCATGAATTGAATCATGAATTGAATCATGAATCATGAATCATGAATCGAATCATGAATCATGAATTGAATCATGAATCATAAATCATAAATTGAATCTTGAATCATGAATTGAATCATGAATCGAATCATGAATTGAATCATGAATTGAATTATGAATCATGAATTGAATCATGAATCATGGATTGAATCATGAATCATGAATCATGAATCATAAATCATAAATTGAATCTTGAATCATGAATTGAATCATGAATCGAATCATGAATTGAATCATGAATTGAATTATGAATCATGAATTGAATCATGAATCATGGATTGAATCATGAATCATGAATCATGAATTGAATTATGAATCATGGATCCTGAATCGAATCATGAATCATGATTTAAGAATCATGAATTAAATCATGAATCATGAATCATGAATCATGAATTGAATCATGAATTGAATCATGAATTGAATCATGAATTAAATCATGAATCATGAATTAAATCATGAATCATGAATCATGAATTATGAATTAATTCATCAATCATGAATCATAAATCGAATCATGAGTCATGAATTGAATCAGGAATCGAATCATGAATTGAATCATGAATCATGAATCATGAATCATGAATTGAATCATGAATCAAGAATCATGAATCATGAATTGAATCATGAATCATGAATTATGAATCATGAATCATGAATTGAATCATGAATCATGAGTTATGAATTGAATCATGAATTGAATCATGAATCATGAATTATGAATTGAATCATAAATTGAATCATGAATCATGAATTGAATCATGAATCATGAATTGAATCATGAATCATGAATTGAATCATGAATCATGAATTGAATCATGAATCATGAATCATGATTTCAATCATGAATCATGAATCATGAATTGAATCATGAATTGAATCATGAATCATGAATCATAAATCAAATCATGAATCATTAATTGAATTATGAATTGAATCATGAATTGAATCATGAATCATGAATTATGAATCATGAATCATGAATTGAATCATGAATCATGAGTTATGAATTGAATAATGAATTGAATCATGAATCATGAATTATGAATTGAATCATGAATTGAATCATGAAA